>NW_025776309.1:0-91707 GCF_021130785.1 Homalodisca vitripennis
AACACGTGAGCTCGGATATAAATGTTAATTAGGCCAGGAAAGAGTTTCACAAGAGCAAAATAGAAAAGATTAAAATTTTAAATCAATTAAAAAAGTACAAAAATGTGATAGAAGGAGAAAGAAAAGATAACAAATCTGCATCTTATAAAACAACATTTTGTATGCATTATAACTGCGTAAAGAAGTAATGAAAGGCTGTAAGGTACAACTGCAGATTAAAAGGCTACATCGAACTAATAATGTTTCTAATGCAACGGTTTGATCGATATGTGGCTTCATGGCCATGCACTGTAACGAAACAATAGCTTATCTTTCTCCTTTGAGAATATAATAAATGTAAGGAATACAAGGTAAAAAATGTATAGTACGTAATATTTCATGGAAATAGCGATAGATGAAAATATTATCACGTTCCTTGGTGATGAAATGTCTAAAGTACAAGAGAGCTGTCAGGGACTCAATGTGAGATGACAAACGGTGTGTAATGAACTAGCGCGGAAAATCTAAATATGATGGAAAATTATTTTTAAAGCGTGTGCAATTAATTGTATAACCAAAATTATGATCCTGAAAGCTGAAGACATAGATATAAGTGGTAGATAAATGTGTAGAGTTGTTTTAAAAATGTTCAAGAATGAGATATTTCGAAAACATTTAATAATAAAAATGATATGTAAATTTATTTGGTTATTAAGAGCACTCTTATGCCTCTTTCTGTTGACGTATTAAAATGTTAGTGGCCACAGGAAATGCAGTATTTAAAACGGAAGTAGAGACTTACTGTACTTCCGTGCAGTAGGGCATGAAGACAAAGAAAATCTAGTTATCATCTATCAAAGAGGCTTTTAGGCTCAGTAATGACTACACATTTGACCAACATATGAAGTCTATAACACTTTACAGTAATATGAATATCATAGAAAAACAAAATTAACATAAAATTATTCTGATTGCAGTTAATTTACTGTATATAGTAGCTAATACAAAATACTTTCTCTTTTATTTTAAGTTATTTAGCTAGCTAAAATTATTTTCTTAGACATTGTATATTTAGACCATTATGGAATACGTTCTTTCCGAATAGAATTCATTATTTCGATTCTAAAATACAGGTGACAACAGTGTCTTGCTTCGTAATCAAGGTACATTATAAGTATCAAATGCTTACAACACACAATCCTAAATCACTCGTGCGCTGTTCACTTTTAACTTAATAAGATTATTAAAGCGTTATATTGTATATAACATTAATAATAATGGTGGTAATTAAATATTATAAATCCAAACGCAAATCTAGACTATATATTTTGGGGTATTAAAATATTAAAATACAGACTAACTAATAGTATAATTAGGCGGTATAAGATTCAAAACTACTTCTGAATTTGAATGGGAAATTATAAAAACAATTGAATTGAGTTCAGCAACAGTGAAAAATGTAAATTTCAAACTATCAACAAGCAAGTATCACACAACACACACAATATATATATAGAGCCAATAACAGAGATTCGCCTAACATGTATATTATCCGTTTGTAGGTTTTAACTGTGCTAGTAGATATTTTAAGCAACTAGTAGATTAGTTGCTGTTTGATCAAGCCTTAAAATTTAGACTAAAGGTCAATTGTTAACAAATACAAAAAAATAACTTTAATCTACCTTATAATTGCTCAGTAGAAAACTTCCCAAACAGCCTCGAACAGTTAGCGGTAAAATAGAGAACCAATTGAGAACCAAATCGCCCAGACTATGTTCGGAGCAGGCTGAACACAAAGCTCTCAGTTAAGCCTCTTAGCTGGAGAAGCTCAGCTGGCGAAACCAAAACTCTTTTGCAATCAGCAAATTTCCAAATCATTAATTCCATTCTTCCAGCATAAATCTTCTCCGTCCACATGTCCTTTGGATTTATATTTAGTACTGTTCATATTTAAAGATTTTCACGTTGTTCAATTTAGATAGTATGTATTTAAAATATAGAAACTTAACATTTTTATTCATTTAATAAAATATCCAATTATTTGGAGACACTTAAAAATACTAAAATTTAATGCATTTTTTTCATGATTGAGGTATATTTCATTATTACATTTAAACTCTGTTGTTTTAACACTTAAAAGAAAAATTTTATTTCCATAGTGGGTAAAATTCAAGGTTCTAGAAATCATATTTCTGTGGTGTGTACTAATCTTTTTACTTACTAATATTATTTAGAATTTACTCTTTATTCCTGCAACGTAAATATTGATATACTAACTTAAATTTGTAATCCAACAAAATTATAATAACTTTTATTTTTAGCTTGTTATTATAAACTTCTTGTTTATATTTAAATAATCTCAATTTTTTTCCTAAATCGTAAACCATAAATCAAGCATACGCAATATCTTAACTGTCTGTTAAGTTTCTAATAACGTCCAAATATCACATGAATACATAGTGAGGAGAGACACAGGAAAGGTCTATAATTACGGTCGGTGTGAGACAAATTTTATACAACTTGCTGGTTACAGCTAACAATAAACTCAGCAACAGTTCTATTGTTCTGTTTACTACTCACTATGAGACCTACCATAAACTAGGCTTAAATCAGCATTTTTTTTACATCGTTCGGGTTAGTCAATATTTATGCTTATAAAGGTAAATCTTAACATTAAAACTTTGGTTAATTTTTATAACGAAATTAAAATAAGGAATTAATTATATGACATTTGATGTAACCATTATTAAATTTTTATCTGTGGACAATATATTATTATTATTATTGGACTAACCAAGTATTTATTTTTATAACTAAAATATGGATTTGTTAAGGATATGATTAGTTTATATTTTTGTAAGCAATAGATTTATGGATTATAAAATTAACATTATTATATAAAAGGTAAGATTATATAACATTTTACGCGTTATATTTTAAACTAAAATCACAATGTAAAACCATAAATTTGTTTGAACTTTTTTACTTGAAATATTATCTAAAATACTTTCCAAATACATATAAACTAAATGAGGGTGAAGAAATTTCTTTTTATAGTTTGTAATTTGATCTGGAAATTTCACTATCGATTTGCAAATCATAAATGATTACTTATAAATTATAGTTTATAAAATCGACTATATCGTGTATAAAGGTGTAAGTAAAAAAACTTGGTGTAAAAGATAAAACTTGTCATAAACAGGCTTCGCTGAGGTTTAAAAGCAAAATTTTCAAGCACATTTTTATCTTTAAATGACATTGGGTATTCAAATCCAGAAAACACCACGTCATAATATATACATTTTTCCGTGTTCCCGTTTAACTCACCAAGGATAAAATTTTGTGATTTTTGGACAGAAGTAAGCTTTTCAGACCTGTGTATATGTATATTTTTTTAACGGAATAATAATACAAACACATTTTTGGCATCGGAAACATAATTAATTTGAACCAGAAGTCCTGATACACGCGCAAAGCGTAAAATGTGAGCCGTTAGCAATTTTGCCTAAAGTCTGAAGCTGTGTTAACTATGGCTGTAAAACACTGGCATACAATGTACCTAAAATATGCCTACTTTCGTTTTCTAAAATGAATTTATCACCGAAATGTATTAGATTATGAGTGTGTTAACAATAAATAAAATATCTTTGACTTAGTTCAATTGTTACTGAAATCATAGGAGCCGTTCAATAAAACATAACCGCTATTTAATTATAAAAGCACCATGTTACTCTCCAAGCCGTTCCAAACAACTTTAAAAAATATTAAATCTACATATAGATTTGGAAATGTAAATATCGTCTAGTAACTATTATTTATCTCAAGAGGTTTTTGATTTTCATTTAAAATTACCAATGTGTCACAGATTTTCTTCAGAAAATCGCGTGTAAAGCCATGGTAACTACACGTTCATATATAAGTACCTACCGATATCATCTAAAATCATCTTAATACAATATAAGTACAACACCTGTACGATACTTGAAACTTATTTAGACTATACATAAACGAAATATTAACTAATTTCATATTTATTAATTCACATTAACACAACTCAAGCATGGGGTCAACTGTATAGTGGACAAGTATTAGCTGCATGATAGTGAAAATATAATGTAGGTTTAATATATGCAACCTTCGTACACATAATCTTGATTTTATTTCAGAGAGGTCCTTGCCAATAAACTATATCACCTCTGACAAGCGCCACATGAATATAGATAGTCAATCACGTTGCCGCGCGGCACAGACTTTTATGCTACTGTTTTATGTCTCCCCACCAAATAACGCAGATAATCTTTCAAAGACTGCATTTCTTTTTTTTCTTTGTTCAGAATCAATGTTTTGACAAATATGTTTCGGTAAGTTTCATCTTATCGCGTTTTGATATTGTATGGCTTGTAGAGATGTAAAATGTTTAAAGAACAGCACGTGTGTAAGGAATATTTGGACATCATTTAATAGGGTTTATGTTTGGCTTCGCTTACAGGAACACACAAAGATTCCAGAGCGAATGATCTATTTCTTTGAAAATCCGTTCCTGTGCCAACGTTTTCTATTTGCTTCGACAATTTTATGAATTTTAACGTGACTATATCATATGTATTAGACCGTGTTCTAAGATTGCAATACTTATCTTAACACTAAGAAATTTTATATATATATTAGATATACTTTATGATAATAATAAATTTAAGTGGTCTTTCTGAACTTCTTAAATGTAAGAATTTGCGGTCAATTTCCAAAGACATAACTTAGCTTAATTTATGTATTTAAAATATAACTATAGTTTAATAATGTAATTAAAATCTTCCTGCAAACAATTAGGACAAAAAAACTGCCATGTATTTTTATATTTAACCTATAAAAGAGGAATTTCGCTTCACTCAGACGCATTTCCAATAATGTTTTGTTAACCCTCCAACTGTTGTTTATCAAAATTTTGATAAACATAACCCTTAGCGGATTGTTGTTCGTCAAAATTTTGATAAAACAAACATTCCCTTGCATAATCATTCATAACAGTATATTCCGGCAAACGTATCGATTCGATTCATGCACCATTGGATTCGGGGAAAAACAGCCTAAGGAATACTGTAGTTTTATTCCCTCTTTATATTGTAGTTCCAACGTACCAAGTTCGTAGTTTGGAACGTAAAAGATGTGACCGCCATGTTGTCGATGCCGTCTGAGTTGTTGATGTGACGAGTCGTGTTTATTATTAAGTTTTAGTAGGTTTATTTGTGTTTTAGTGTTGTGTTTAGTGTGTGGTGAATTGTTAGATATTGCAGTAGTGCAAAATAAATATATTTTAGAATAAATAAATTTCTCGAAAATTTTTCGCAAAATTTTTGAGTAATGACAAAATGAAACTTTTTTCGACTCTTCAAAAAAAAAGTTATGGAATTTATTTTAACTACTGCTGTATAGTTTACTTCATTCTGAGTAATAAAATATGCAATATAACATGTATAGAAGTAAAACTGTATTAGTAAAACTTTTATTAGCAAACTCTTACATATACACCCTTTTTCACAATTTATGCGCATCGCTGCTTTTTGTTATATAGTGTTATTATAGTTTCATAAATTTGTATAATGCTTATGTGTTTCTGAAACTAGAATAAAATTTGACACACAACGGTACTCTCACTTTTATAGTTTTCTTACTATAACTTGGTTTGCTAGGTATGGTCCCCCCCAAATAAAAAATAAAAAAATGTAAATTTTGAATTTCATGGAAAAAAATTTTAGTAAAACATTTTTTTAAGGCCAAATTTTAAATACTAATACTATTATATGTTTAATTCTGAACACAAAAATATATACTTCTATATATATTACTTTTAATTATATTTTTTAATACATTTTTTAAAAAACCCTTGCACGAGGCTCGAAAACATGCCGCCACTACAGGAAAAAATGACTGCCAGTTGGAGGGTTAAAGCTTTGTAAAATTCTGCGAAACACATCATGTTACAGCAGTGACGTAATCATAAACGTTGTTTAAACAACACAGTAATTATTATATATGTTTCACATCTCATATTACCTTTACCTAGATAAATCTTCATGCTTGCTAACGGTTGTAGAATTAATCCTAAATTATCTCTAACCGTTAGAGGCCTATACCTGAAATACTTGGATTCGTGAAAAATACTTTCACATGAAATCACAAGAAATTCGTGTGCTATGTTTCAGAACAACATCGCACTGCAACTGTGGAGCTTGTATTACGCAAAGAGATAATCAACTGTGTTGGTCAAACAAAATGCTCTTGTGAAATCTTCCTATCATTTATTATATATTGGGTTTACTTGAACTTTCAAATTGTCCTGTTAAATATTTTTTTTTGAATGATATACAAACAAACCGATATACCAGAGTTTTGCACTATACCATATTAATTTTTAAGAAAAACGTAACCAAAAATCGAAAAGTAGGAAACACTATGTATTCAAAAAACATTTTTTAAATCAATCCATGTAAAACTTTAAAGTAAGTAAGTAAAAAGTAACTTTAAAGTAATAAATTAATCTAATAGTAATCTAAACTAAGTTGCAAAAGGTACGTTGCTAATGATTTAAACATAGGTAGTCCTCAGCTTGGAAAAACCCGTTGCAAGCATCTTTAAGGATGAAAATTGAGAAACCTTTGTCACCTTTGTAATGAATGAACGACTCAGATGGCTCCAGGTTAATAGAGTAGTTGGCCCCGGACAAACACCGCATTGTTACGGGCTAGTACTGGGATCGGTAGGTTTAGTATCCGCAACATCCCTAGTAAACTTGCCCTTTTGTTACGTTCTCCAAATTTTCACAAATTGACTTCATTAGTACGAATAAATCATTGTCTAATTGCAATCAATTAAACATATCATTACAATAAAGGATTGGACTACACATACTGACATCACAGTCTTTTTCCCTATGTCCCACTACGAGTTTTTTAAAAAAAGTAGGCTCGGTTGTCCTTTATCAATGCACAGTTTCAGTTGCTTTTGTAGATAAAAATTAAATTATTAAAATTATGTAGATAATTTTACCAAGATAATGGGTTTTTTTCATGCAATTTTTGTCATGGGACGGGCTTCAAGCAAAAACCATCAACAAATATATGGCCATAGAATAGTCATAACATCCTATAGAAACCTATAGAACAACCCAATAGAAAACCTAAGGGCCATTTTAAATATAATACTGAACCAAGAGAATTTATATAAATCCTATTTCAAGACTTAGATAATGGTAATTGAATCAAATTTTGATGCGAAATCCTTCTATAGTATGGCCGCAAACGCTTAAAATACACTCAACAGTTCTAAAACAAAGGATTGTTTCACATGTATTAGTATAATAATATAATTTAAAATATACTTAATATAAAAGCAATTAGAATAAACTCTTTTTTTCTGTACTCTCGTGATTAATAATTTAGCCACCAATGTACAAAAAGGGAGGGAAGAAACGAAAGTTAAGAGGACATAAAAGAGGTTCAAAAAATTAAGGATAAAGTTAATTTATAGATCTAATTATTTTAGATCTTAAATAGATCTAAGGATTTTATAGAAATTGATACAAAATAAGCACAATGGCTGTATTAGGTATTTACGATGGAGTGTTCGGTTGGAGATTTCTATGTAAATATATTCCAAGCGACTAGACCTTAAATAATAATTTTCACTGGTCCATTGTTTAAACTTACAATTTTATTCTGAGCTTATTTTTTTAGTTATGGAAACTTAGACGAGAAAGCATACTACGCGTACAAACGGGAGGTGCCGAACAATCTTTGCATCTCTGTCACCATTATTGAGCAGATGTGACAGATGTGATACAGAATTCGGCTTTCAATTCCCAATTGTGTACCCAGGTCACGTAATTTTCCACTAATGAGGATCTGTTAATTGTTAAAATTTCATTGGTAAAGTGGCCTCAAAACTGTTTAGGGTTTGAAACGATATAGATACTAATCCTAAATATAGATTGATTCAGTTAGAAATATAAATTTAAGTTGGCAACTCTGCTCTCTTATGCAAGATAAAAAGCTGGTTATTTTGTAATTAGCCGTAGTTGTTAAATAAAACTCGTCGTAAATGGAGCGTAATTCAATTAATAAACGCTTTTTTACTGTTCAAACATTTAAGACAATTTTAATGACACGATTCGAGGACTGTAAAATTGTTTTGTGATCTATATATAGCTGTCCATTACGTGTGGCGATTAAAAATCTAAATGATGATATTAACGTATCAGGTTTAATGTTAGATTTTCAAAGACCAGTACGCGCTCGGAGTGGTTGATCAGAGGTAAATATCGCCGCATTAAGCGGAAGTGTTTGAGATAATCCTTCAACCTCATATCGTCGACGTTTAATTAGGCCTTTGATTCTGTAAAACGCAGCGCATATCGGCTAAATATCTGCCTTTTCCTGCATTAAAGAGTCAATAGACTCAAGAATAGAAACCAACAGATCACCGACAGAGGCATGAATTGATAACTTGCGTTTTGGGAAATAATTAAATGATGATAATTTTGTGAACAAAATTATTTGTAAAGATGAAAGCTAATTTTCATCTCAATGGTTATGTAAAATAAGAATAACTACTACCGAATTTGGAGACTTAATACCTCATGCTATGTACATCAAACAAATATATCCAAAAAGGTGCTCATGCAGTCACAGTTAATGGAAAACGTTATCGGGAGATAAAAAGCGATTATTTTTGGCAGCAGTTGGAAGAATTCGGTGGTAACAAAGATTTGAACGACTTATCATTCAGCTCTAGAAACCGTGCAGTTATTGTGACATAAAAGTTTACCGGCCGATTTATCTCTCATTTCGGTGATTACAATTGACCAGCAGGATCATGTCACAACACATCACTGGATTATTTCCTTTGGGGTTACTTGAGGCAGATGATTTACGCAAACAAATCCAACTCGATTCTCGAGCTGAAGGATGATATTTGCAAAGTTAGCCATCAAATTACTCAACAACTGAACAAGAAATTTATGGAAAATGTCATCAAAAGAGCTGAAGTCTGTAGAGCTGCGTCGTGGCGTCTATTTCACGAATTTCAATTTTCATGTATAATGTCAATCTCTAATAAATGAATCTAAATAAATAAACCAAATTGCGTATCACCTATAGCGTGTTATTTGGTATGGAATTACTCCTTAATAGTAGTTAAAGCTTATGGTGTTGTTCAGTAAACAATCCATCATAGCAGCTTATGACGGGGAAAATGTACTTACAGTTAGATACTGTCAATCGTGCTGTTGTTAAAAAATGTATGTAGTTCAGTAAATCTTTCCCTGCCATTGTCAAACCTTCACAAGATACTAATTGGCCAATCATTGAAATATATTAATAGGTAATAATTTTAATATTATTGGTAGCAGAACTAACAGATTGTTGCATGACACATGATAAGGAATAGCCTCATGGCCTATTTATTACAAGAAAACAGCCACAAGAAGAATCCAGATGCATTATTAACAACCATGGCCTTGCAAAAATAAGACATGAAATTGCCTTTGGCATTACACCTGACACCACAAAAAACTTGGCATGGCACATTTATTATTAAAATGAGGACTCTATAAAAGAGACTCTTTCACGGAGATACTCCATACTATAGAAATATAAGCTGACAAAATGTATTACGGTATCCAAGTGGAAAGCATAACAGTTTATATCATACGAGATTTTGGAATAAAATATAACGACTCAATAACTATTAAATTTTAGTGATTGGAAATGGTTGTCTAAAACCACATACAATTCAACGAATGATATAAATTTTTTAAACATAACAATTTTGTACCAAGCTCTTAGGAAATTCTATATTCACAGAGCAATATTTTGACCTATATCAAATATAGGTGATTGTAAGAGGCGGCAAGTATCCAGTTTCGTCACGAAATCTCGTTTTGACAGCCCTTCAACACTCACATCTTGTTGCACATACTGAATTCTCTGTCGTATTATTTCTTTCTTGAACTATTTCTCCGAAAAGTCTACCGCACTTATCCAATTTACCACGACCAATAAAGAATTTGATTTGGTTTTATATTATTGAGACATATACCAATATACCCTCAAATCCAATATTTTCATATTCAAAGACTGACTGACCTTAGGCTTTCTTCTTTGTCACGGGGAAAAAATCCTTAATATGAAATTGAAGTTGTTTAAACTGAAATTGCTACTAGGATGGAATAAAATGAATATAGATAGAAGACTTGATTCTCCCGCAACACACTCTGTAAAGATGATTGATCTCTGGATAAAATTTTAAACAGCAGTCGCAAGCAAACGTAAATTTTTGGAGGCATTGGAGTAAACAGAATAATTATTAAAACAACTGGCAATTGAAGATAGTCCAGCACGAAATGTGATAAAATTAATCATCAAAAGTATCTTGGTTTCTCGCATGTTTTCTCGATTAGGTATCGTTATTTTTAAGACTGTATCTTATGGAATATTTAAGTACGTTTAAAATAGTATATATTACTCCGATCTAAAGTTTTGTAATGATAGAAAATGCCATTACACAATTTAAATTTTTTGCCAATTTCTATTATTAGTTATAAACACATGATACATTAATTTTAACATTATATACAGAACACGTTTGGGAACCTATACTGCATTATAACGTTAATAACTCACCACATGATAACCATTATAGTAAAAATATATCATATTTTTAGCACATTTTTGTCATAAGGCTGAGATATTTTGAAAAAGATATCTTAATGAACACCTTAAAAGTAAGACCAACTTGTGTATAATGTTATGTGTATATCCGTTCTTTAGTTTTGAGATATCAATTGACGCCTTTATCACTTAAGGCTAGGAGCAGAGGAAACTCCTTACATCAATTAATTCTAAAACCCCTGTGCACTTGTTTCCGAAGTGATAGGATTTTTCGGTAGAGAAGGCTATGTTGTAACCTCATATAGTCAAATCGGGTAAATTAGCTCTCATGTAAGTTAGCAAGATGCTTTATCAGTAAATGAACTGTATCCACTCAAATAGTAACAGTCCTCCTCAACATATAAGATCTATATTTTATCCCAATATCTCAAGATTTCCTATTAGTAATGTACTTTTAAGATGCATCCTCATAGATGCCTCATCTGTACATCTATCAATTTAACCTAATGTAAATAATAACGCATCGGTTTCATATGCTACAAAACATCGCTCGCGAATTTATCACGTTTTTGTATATTTCACGAAGATTATCTAATGTTTTTCTATTGGACACTTTCTATTTTATTTTTACTGTTCAATACCTAGTCCTAACTAATTATTAAAATAATGTGTAAGACATCGAGAACTAGCTCAAGCTTTTCAAATATTTGAATTTAATAATGTTAAAGATTACGACCTTTATAAAAAGGTAGTAAGTATTGATATCATAACAGATATTGGAATAGCTTAAAACTGCAAACAAAATCTAAATTTTTTAATGTTTCAACATTATTTGCTTGAAAATAATAATTACAACAACCAAGCAGTGGTATTCGTTTACGATAAAATGTTTTAGAAACATAATTAAGATCATATTCGCAAAGTCAATTTAGTATGTTCAGAGAAAAACTCAAAGATATATCAATACCAAAGACAGGTTCAAAGGCAAAAGGTTCCAAATATCCAATTTTGCGTTGAAAACCTCATTTCGCCATCCTTTCAACACAGATCTTATTTCTCGTGCATCTTGACTTCTTTTTTCAGCCATCTTCCCTTTCCTGAACTATATCTCTGTACCATCTGTACTACTTTCCTTATTTGTACTGTACTGTACTAGTACTGTACAAGTACTGCAATATTCATTTTCTGTAATAAAATCATTTATTCATATTAATAAAATGGTATCATGCTTAAAATGGATGTTTTATTTCAGTAATCAAATCATATAAACTTTAAATGAAATTTAACTAATCTTTAGGTTTTTTAAAACGAATTTAATAAATCATTATTATGAAATTGCCTAGATAAATTGCAACAATTTTGCAACCATTACCGCAGCAAGAAATTATGTTTTACAAGTGCAGTTTTGCATAATTTAATTTCGGTTATAAACTAGTGCAAACTTTCTGAACTGACTAAGTAATCAAGTTATTATTGACCGGCGTTATATCTACCGAATATTTTAACAGTGACAAGCTGACGATTTCCGGTTCCCGCTCGACTGCAGAATCATCATATGGTATAGTGAAACCTACAAACCAGTAAGCTGTATCGGCTGGAAAATTGCATTGTACTTTCTGGCCATCTATCAAATGTGTACTCTAAATTTTAAAAAAATAGGCTATTAATTAAGGTTTATGTGTGTATAATCAGTCGTAATAGTACATTAAATATGAGATATGAAGTAGCTTTACTCTTTTGAAATTATAACAGTTTGTCCTAACTTATTCACGTATACAAGTACTGTATAGATTATTTGATGTTAGGAATGATAAGGAGGTGAAGGGAAATCCAAATGAATTAGATCTAAATATAAGCATCCTGTTTAGTAAAATGTCTAGTTTGAAATTACAACAAGCAATTGAGCTATTAAAAATGGTTTTGAGTTAAGGTTACATAGTACAGGAATAAATGGGTTTTTTTATCTAATGACATTCCTTAGGTTTATCACCCGTATTCTGGCAAATAGCGTAGGAACGGTAAGGGAGTTATTCATCACTCCGCTATTGGATGGTGTAGACTATATAACACCACTTCAGGGAGGCGTATATGGTAGGCCTATAAATTATTGATTTTAAAACTCTATGTATATTTACTGTTCATCTTGGCTTAGAGTTATACGGATGGTAAAGAAGATCCACTATACCCTTCAGAACCTTGATACCTGAGTAGGAAATAGTTGGGTGCAAAAACAGCGGTCGGTGTTTTTGGTGGAGACCTGGTTTTTGGATCACCTGCTGTGTGCGTGGGTTAGTTTTTGGACTATGGCGGAGGTCATAGGTCCTGCTCACTATTATCGCTAAAACTAGATAAGCTAAACAAACAAAATTTGGCACATCGGTTTCATAGATAAGAGAAAATTTTAAAGAAATACTTGTGTAATTTTCTTTAATGTTAACAAAATAAAGCAAGATAAATAACAAAAAATTCCATATAATTATAAACATTTACCTAAAAACTAACAATTTTAAACTTTGTATTACAATTCTAACGATTACGATTGTTGCACATTTTTTATTTTTACACTTGCAGTAACATTTCATCTTTGTCATTCTTTTGACATTCTTTCGTTTACTATCCGGTTTAAATTTATAAGTAATTTTGGTTCGTTCAATCTTCTAATATAAAATTTATTTTTGCTTTATTAAATTATTCTATTGGTTGTAACATATTTCAAATACAACTTACACGTGTTACTGTTTTGACGACTTATTTCATTAGTATTCTTGCCGTTCATGATATTGCTACCCTCAAGTACTAAATCCAATTTGTTATTTAAAGTAAGGTTCTTCCAAACTATACATAAGAATGACAGGAAATTCAAACGCCAAACATTTCCTAATTTGAAAGTTCAGAAAATGCATGGTAACGGTACGTCACACCACAAATCATAAAACAGGATTCGCTTGATTAAAAAAAAAGAAACAACAAAACAACGAAATTTAAAGTCTGTAGATAGTTTTAATTGACTAAATATGTTCCTGTCACAATTATGATATTGTATTTTAGTTCGTTTACATTTTTTTTATAATTCCGCGATTTTCTCGTTGCCATCTTGGTAACCCTTAAGTCTAATATCAAAATATTCAATGACGCTTAGCCTAATTTCATTGATTGAGACACCATCATCGAACACGATGTGGTATATGTATACAGAAGAAAAGAAGATTCATCTTTTAGTCTTTAAATTTTAAAGCTATAGGTCGGTTAATTAATTAGGTATCGTGCTCTCTGGCAGACAGATAAGAAAATAAATAGATAAACAAGAAATAAAAAACGCACAGTTTCTAGAATAAAAGGCTTAACTAGTGTACCGTTTTACTGGCACATGAGGGGTTAGCTTTGAAATTTAAAATAAACTTTTGTGAAGGTTTAAAAATAAAAGTAAATCTTCTGAAATAAATAAAGTTCAAACTAAAATAAAACTTCTTCTTAAAAATAATAACTGGAATTAAAATTAAAATAACAACTTCTTGATAACTTTTAAATTCAAACTTGTAATATATTCTTCACTCCCAAAATGTACAAAGTTCTTACAGCTTGTCTTTTATTCAATTTTCAAAATTCAAACATTCACACTCTAATCTGATCTGGCAATTCTTCACTTTAATTTATCTTCAAAATTCAATTTTTATTTTGTTACTAATTTTCTTTACTTTACTTTAAAAATTATTCTTTAGTGTTAGAGATTTAAAATAAAAAAATATTGCTGAAAGCATCTGTAACAACCACAAAACTCTTTTAGTATTTTTACATACAATTTTATATGCATGTGCTTACTGCACCAACAAGTTTTATATTGCACAGATCAAAAGGACAAGTTCCTAAATTCCCATTAAATTTAATTTTTACAATATTTCTTTCCCCAAAATTATTCCAAAATAACTAAGAATGTATATTGACTGGACTCTAGTTAAAAGGTTCACTTACCCGCAGGTTCGATGACGATTAGCAAAAAGATTTACTCTAAGCACTATTTACTCTACTCGTTACAATCACTTCCGATGAACTGAGATGGATGTACGGCACGTCTACCTCACCCCAACACTCAATTTCGTTATCAAACACTGCCATCTGCGATGCGCGCCTCGCCGATAGCAGCCTCTTTTGTACAGTCCAGTCCTTATCATTCTTCTGGGCCTACTCCTTCCACCGGTAATCCAGTTACCCCAGAATTATTATTTAATGCAATCGGTACACTAGAGCAAAATGTAATCGTAGTAGCTTTATCAACCTATTAGTGTTAAAACAACAAAACATTTTGGTAGTATTACACTTTTGTTTGGATCCAGTCATATGTGAAATATCAGCGTTGCCATATATTTTTCGAAAACTTTACTTCTAAAATTCTGTTTAGTAAAATATATTTGCTATGCTTAATTAAAAATAAGTATTTGATTAATTTAAAATGATAAATAATGACACATAATTATGATTCTTCTAATTACTAAAACTCTTTGGTTGCTAATGGGTTGTTATGAACAATGAATAATAAAATGTTACCACATAACTGTAACTATGACCATTTTATTTAAAACCGTGACAGCTCCACAGTGAAGAAGTTGTATAAAACAGTCAATACTCACAACCCAGTGTATATACTACTATGCGTCTAAATGTTTATATCATATTAAAGCATTTCTCATCCAATATTTCAAATTCATAAAGATACTCTTTTAAAACGTAGTTTTCTGTACAAATGATTTAATATTTGAAAGTTTTATAAACGTAAACACTATAAAATACCCATGCTCGTACCCAACCTGCATGGTATTTTATGCAGAAACTCAAATTAGGTATTCCAATAAGACACATATTTTTGGGTAAAGTTCCATTATTAACCTGTATTATTTATTATATAAGACGTATGATGAATATGTAAAGATATAAATATGAAATACGTGTACTTAGGGCTTACATCTAATTAGTTATATCCTTTATGGATCATAATTGTAGTATGACCAGTATTTATGTCAAAGAAAATGTTACCTTCTGAGAATATAAGAAGAAATGTCATAAAAAACAAAAGTCTTTGAGGATGACAACTGTCTTTTTATTTAATAAGAGTAATGCGTAACAATACAGTTATAATTAATGTACTAGGCTGAGTTTCAAAGTACGACATGTAATGTGGTAGGTACATACTAAAAAATAATAGAAAGAAAAATTAAAATTGTTATATACCGTATTTTAATTCAGTCTCAATCCCTTATTTAAAACTTAACGGAGTGTTAAGGTATCAACCCGCAAAAGAACCTTCTGTTTTAAATCAAAATTTTAAAAATAACGAAGAAGAAAATTGACACTAATTTTCATCCAGCAATAGTAAAATTATTACAGGTTGATTTTGTAATATTGATATTATTATTTACCTTGAAGGTATTAGAACTGAACCTAATAAAATACCTAACAATATATTTGCAAGTGATTTACTATATTAAATATTAGAATACAAATATAAATTGTACAGTTCAATAGTTTTTATACATTTTTGAGTCACCATTATATTGAATAAGTTGGTCTTTTGTGAAAGTAGAAAAACTAAAGGAAAGCAAAGAGTTATGGAGGTTAAAATACCTAACGTTTTTTAACGTTGGAGAAGGATGTTTTGATCTCAGTTACTATATTATTTTTTAAAATATCTAGTAAAAAAACCACCTATTCACTATAAAAAGCAGTGTTGAAAAGAGGTAAGATTTTGGGAAAATGTGTTGATTTTAAATTCAATAGTGAGACCGAAATAAATTATATGCCAATTGGTTGTTCAAATAAATATGTAAAACTCGAAAATAAATTATGGGAGATTTTGTTTAAACCTTTAGGAATAGTTGAACTGGAACTAGAAAAAAATGTTTTGCTTGATTTGTTGAAGTACAAATATATTTAGATTTATATTAGATAAAGAGGATACATCCTGTTACAACGTGCTGTTGAACGCCAGAAAAGTTTGTAAAGAAAAATGCAGACGTTTTCATTGATATTCGGTACTTTCCTCATCGATTTCACTTAAAACTGAAGGATAATGCTATTTCTAAAGCTTCTACAGCAAGAAGGGTTCCATAAAAAAGAAAGATAAACCAATAGAAATCTTAGATAGTCTAGTAAAAACAAGTTTTATTGTTCCTGTTCATGAAACTTGTCAGTGGATAAATACATAGCCTGGTAATTGTTGACTGATCCCCAGCAATTGATCAAGTTCTTATTGAGGGAATTCTTATAGTATTTTTATGAAATATTTTTCTTGAAATTGGTTACGTATTCTTATAAGCTGCTTACATCTTTTTGGTAGTAGTTTAACAATACTTGCACGTTAGATTAATTTTGATTGTTTATAATACAGACAAAATATGCCTGTGAAACTAAAAAAGACAATTTTAGCACATGATTTTGTAAAAATTATTTTTAGTTATAAATTACTTCACGTTTGAAAAGCAGGGCTCGTCAAATAAAAATAAATAGTATTAGTTAGATATGCTTTTAATACAGATTCAGATATCAATCATGCTTGTATTCATAATGAAATTAACATAAAGTACAACGTATGAAAATACTGTATTACAACAGATTTATGTATTCTATGACCAGCGAATAAAATTTTGTTACCCAAGGCAATAACTATTAAACTCGTTCCTGTTAATTTTTTCTGTTTAATCCTTAATGTTTTGGTCATTTTTTATTACATACTAAACATTCTAAACAAACTTGTCATTCGAACTAAGAGTAGATGACGTAAACGACTCAACATGAGCCGGTCTCGTGACAACAGCTGTCATGTTCTCTCCCTGTTATCTACACCGGATGTCCGGCACCGGAAGTCAAACTCATGTCCGCTTGTCTGTTGGTTGGCCACAAGTCACAATTTCCACAGCATTACACTCCAATGGCATCGTATTTCAATACATATTCCATTGATCCGAACGTAAGTTAGTTTGTGTTGACGCTGTTTTTAAAACTGAATATTTGGTAGTTAAAGAAGTATGATCCATATTTATTCCATTGCATTTATCTCGTTTTACGCGTCATGTTAGTGCTACTAATCTTTGCATTTGGCCATGAACATCTAGATGTCTTAATATGGACGAGTTTCCCTTCAAGACCCACTTAGATTATATGGGAGACAAGATTTAAATAGCCGTCTTAATTATTCATGCTCTGCCTCCAGTTTCTTCCTCTATACGTTCCTGAATTACCGCATTATTTAAGGACCTCCTAGTTTCTAACAGGTCTTTTCATGCTGCAACTTTGCGTAGGACAGTTGAAGGTCGGGGCTCTGAATGTTCAAACTCTTACTAAACCATTCCAATATTCTCTTTCTCGATATTTTCTAGGCACCCGGATAGAATGTTTTTATGTCAATTTTACATTAATTGTCGTTTACATTTATAATTTCGAAATCTAATCAGTTTATTTTTTACTGTTGTGTTTTATCATACCATCCAAATGACATTCCAATTGGCAATTACTCGACTTCAGCTTGATTTGATTATGTTGTATTCGTTATAAACCACATTACAGTAGAGAATCTACTTTTAACTAAGTGTTAACTTCTCAAAGTGCAGTCAATGGAAAAATCTTCAATAAACGTAAATTGGTTTAAATTTTATTACCTTTTTTTGGATAAAATATTTTCTTAGAATACTTCATTTTGATAAGGAAATAATATGGTGAATTCCTGATAAAAAGATTCCTTGTTTACAACAATGACGTATTTAAACTCCGCATTTACATATATCATGCTCCAATACTCTATCGAAACAATTTATAAAAATTATTCATGCTTCCAACACAAATAGTTATTTACAAAACATATTTTTGATGAATAAATAAACTAGGTATAATTATTGTATTTAATACAATAATAAAAGTAAATTTTATTATATAAATAATTTATTTTTGTAATTTGATGTTATGTAAAAAACGTGTGACATTCATATATAGTGTCCTTGCATTTGTAAATATTAGAAATGTTATTAAGTTACATTATAGTACTCTCAAGTTTGGTCGGAGGTTGAATTTAAACCAATTAAGTAAAGAAACACGATCGTGCTTGTTTTAATGAAAATGCCATTATAAACAATTTGTGTAGAAATAATGTTTGAATAAGTTATGTAAATGGTGAACTATAAGTATAATGCTTTGCATAATGTCATAACGAACTCACTAAGGTGGTTACTAGAAATAACCAAAGTGTACGATTAAAGCTTTTTAACTGTATTAATTTCAATTTTTACTTTAATTTTTCAGTTAGTTTTAGTAAACAACTTTTCAAGCTTCGTATGTCTAAAAGAATGTTCTTAATTATATACAAAATGTTGTTTAATTGAAACTCTTATAACTGAAAAACTTAAAACTCCCTAGAGATGAACCTCCGCTACCATGAACGATTTTGTAGCATTGTTTGTTTTCATTTTGTTTCAAACTTTTTGGAAAAGCAACTGCATGGAGTAAAAATGAAACTATTTAAATTTACTAGTCTATTTGGTGATAGATGAAAGGAAAGTAGCTTAGGATTACATAGAGTTATCATTATTGGTAAGCTTCATATAATGTGTTATTTGTTCATTTTGTGAAACTTGGGAGACAGGATTGCAACTCCTTTAATCTAAGATTCAATTAAGAGGAGCCCAGGCTACATTGGGATTGATTGGAATAGGATTTCTACGTGGATACCTGGTATACTTGAGCTCACTTATTCCAATAAAACGTTAAAAGTGTAAAACGTAAAATTAGTTTTATCAGCCTCGTCATCGCACCAACATAACATAACGTACATTTTACCAGCATCTTCTTATTGGAATCTAATGCTTAATTTAGGAACGAACACTCTAACACAGTAAAATCTTTGCAAAAGTTTAAGGTATGAATAAATGTTCTCGTCTTGGTTATGTAATAAAAATTCTTACGCCATGAATCATAGTCTCCAGCCGTCCTTGAAAATTATTAGCTGATATTTAGTTAAAGATTTTAAAAATGTAAGAGAATGTGGTTGACGCAAAAATCGCTGTAAAGAATGGAAGGAATGTAATTACATTCTGCGCTTTAGTTTCCCTGTAGCGTCTTGTTCGCACCACAAATCCCTTGCACCCGGAGAATATAGATTTAACCTTTATTCAATTGAAATTTGTGGAATATACTAACAGCAAAAGTCAAAACAATTTGCTACAGTAATTGGATGTAACATCTCTTTCATTCAATTCCTCACAAAGAATTAATTACACTCTCTTCTGATAAGTGGAAAGATAATTAAGATAAATTTCTCTTTAAATAGGGTAAATTGCAGTTATTTATCGGAGTTAATATTGCAGGTTACTATGCATGCTATGTTTACCGGGGAAATGTGAATTTATCCATTTAATAAATATTATGCTTACAATGTGAACGTGGCTTTTGTATTACCTTAATGAGGTCTCGTATTCATAATTAAACCTAATTTAAAATAATTCTCGTAGTGAATTCCTTGTTTGCTACAATAAATAATGCAAAGCTAGTACCAAGACTAGTTTCGTGGTATCCAAACTTTTTCATAATTTAGTAACAAAATATGAGAAAACATTGAAAAACGATGTTATATGCCTCAAAGTATAATTAAATCGCATTATTTTAACAGACAAGTCAAAATACTTTTTGTTTATTGAAATCATGACAGTATACTTTCGCTTCGCTTAAGATTTGTTAAATACAATTTAATAGAACATTAAATCTTTCAAATCCTTCATTAGAGATGTTAATAAAAGCTGTCGATAAGAAATTTTCGAGTAATTGGTCTTACTTATTCGTGTAGAGTATATAGTTTGTATATTATTGTAAAAGGTACGAATATATCGTGTGAGATTAGTGACAATCCATTCGGAATTATATACTCTATATACTAAATAGAAATACAAAAATACACACTAAACAATAAGTCGTGTCACGCCGTTCTTTAATAACGCTCAAATGTGTTCATACATAGTGATAAAAGAAGGAAAATTTATCTTACACTAAAATTGACAGCGCATGTGGCCATCTAAATTTATTAACTTATTTTATATTAATTAATTTATTCGAGATACTTAAAAAAAAGTACCGCCATATAAACATTGATATACCTAAAGTCTATCATCTATACTTTAACTTGGACTTTAAGTAGTAGAGAGGACGTATGGTCCTAACTTTATTCTCTTTCATTTCCTCTGCACGATCCATCACTCTCTAGACGTTCTGCTCATTCCGCTTATGTCCTCCATTTCCTATTAGTCAATTGTATCGGTAGGTAATCAAATTTTAGGCAGGCTGCCATTGTCCACAAAACGGTAAGTTCGGACCTAACTGTTGAGTGTGTTGCCTGATATCTGTGTTGATCAGCTACCACGCAATATTATAAAATTAATATCTCCAGGTTTTAGAATACTAATTTCATAGATTTCACCTCATATACATAAATTATAATTTTATAAGCTTAATATCCCCAAATTTTCTTGTTTGATATGGCTAATAAATCTTTCCAATGCTCCAAGAAACTTCATCCTCAAATGTGTATCCTACCGTTGAATCAGGAATTTGTTCTATCAAGCCTGTATTAAATATCGTTTCATCTGAAGAAAAAAAATTTAATGTTTCATACTTTAATTATTGTAAGAACAGCCTTATGAGAATGTTTACTGTTTCCATTAAATTTAGAGGCCATAATATTCTCCAAAATTACAATTACTTTACCCAATTATTAATATCTACAAATCATAACTCTTTATATATAAACGTTACACGTTTAGTGTACTTATATTATTTGCTATCCAGTAAACAAATAAATAATTCAGCTAGGGTACTCATGTAAATTTTTAGAATGCAATAGTGAAATTCTTATGGATTTAATTCCTAAAATAAGTTTTTAATTTTTCCTTGGACATACTTGTAGCTTGTGGACACACTGATTGCTTCAACATTAAGTGTGTTTCCTTAGTTATAGAACGCTTGCTGAATTCACTATTTTAGTAATGGCAACGTGTAATATAATAGGTTGTGAATGATTTAATTGTACGGTGAATACGTAATGCATGTTGGCTGAAGTGGTTATACAAAACCACGTTTCATTACTTCATTATATCTTCAGTTTAAGTGGATTAGGATAAAAAATGCTGGATTTGTTAAACAGCCCCACGTAATGAGATGAAAAGGGTAATTTACTCATTTATAAACACTCTCTTGTATGTAACTTTCCAGGGATTTAATTGTGCAACAATTTTTTATTTTGGATGTTACATGCTATGAATTAAGCTTGGTTGGAAGTAAATTAATGTGCGAGTTTTTGTACAACTATATACTAGCAGTGTAGTAATAATTTAACATAAATATATACTATTTTAACGCAGCTTTATGTTCATGAGTTAACATAGACCTGAATACATTGAAAAACTTATAAGCATTGTCAAACCCAGGGATTTCAAATTTAGTAGATATTTTATTAAGAATCTTAACAGAAAAAATGCTTTAATATTTATATACCCGCTTAGCTATATAATCCATCACGTTGTTTATGTCAGTTTTTGTATTACCCCGGCTTTTTCCCTAGAGGTTTAATTGAGAATTAAAATGTCCAAATATCATGACTAAGTTTCGTTTCATTTACATTTTGTAATCTCTAAAACCATAAAATATTAGCAAAGTTTGTGTCGTAAAAAAAGTTATAGTGTTATAATCATATAGTAATAAAATATTATAGTAAACAATTTCATAAGACAAATTAAAGATATAAAACATGTATCTAACTTAAGCCAATAATAGATTTTATATTCATTGCTATTAAAAGAACATGTACTTTCTAAAGAGAAAATTGTTTATCCTGAGGCTTTTAAATCTTTAGTATCTAGTATGTTTTGTTCAAAAACAGAATTTTACCTTTTTGCAAAAATGTTACCCTTTTCTGGGACTTGTCGTAATAACAACTGTGAAGTAAAACCGTTGTATGTTGTTGTATAATGTCATTTAAGTAGAGTTTTTCGTGACTATTTTACTCATATAAAATATTTTAATTCAGAGGCTTGTGTGCTTATTCATGAGAATTAAATTTTTTTTAAAGAACCCTTCACTCAGGCTCAGCCTTAAAGGTTCTATTTTGTTTTCATAAAGCAATGGTTTGTGTTTATTCTGTGTTATGTTTTTTCATTTACAACTGTTCTCCTTTGTTTTTGAACATGATCTATTTGTAACTGGAAGTACTTGATGTCTATTTTAGAGGTACACTAGAAATTTCTGATTTTTATTATATTTCACTTTTACACATGTGCACAGCTCACATCAGCACATGTGTGTTTTTACATCAAGCTTCAAACATTGATTTTAGATCTCAAGAAATTCAATGAAAATTTTAAATCACTTTATAAGTTTCCAGTATGTTTCACAAGTGTTTTTTATGGTGAGCTACACTGCATGCTAAATCGAGAACGTGGTCTTATAAATGGGCTAGGAGGAAGCCACAGTCCACTCTCCCGGATGTTTTCGTTGACTCATTGCGACATACTATTAGGAAATACCTCGTATGGAACTGCAAGAAAGGTTTGTCCAATTCAATTGTGTGATTAAGAGGGTTTTGTATTTTCTCCTTTGGTACTTTTTACTTTGTCCATTTCCTGGTCTTCTGATGTAGTTGGAGTGTGGTGCACAGTGCAGCGTGATCAGGTGGATATGATCGACAAAGGTCAGTTCGATCGGCAATAGGCAAGGTGGCATCCGGATGTTGAGAGGGCGAGAAGAGGAAGCGCATGGTGACTTGGTGTTTATCAATATGCTTTAGATAGCTCGCGGTCACTGTTGTCATGTTTTAAACCGTTTTTATACTGTTGACTAACGTCAGTGACAAAGTTAAATACAAACACGACGATAGTATTCGTCTTCAAACGTAATAACATATACATGTTTCCATCATATTAAATATAAAACATTCACGAAACATGTAAATTATACTATCAAATATCCATTAAATCCTCTTTACCTCAGGTCTGGTTCAACATGTGTAGCACAGAACGATTTATCTCAACGTCGTCTCAGACCTTTAGTTGTTTGAATACAATTTCACCATGCAAGTAAGTACTCCAAAATAGTGTAAGTTGAGGTTATATGGTAAAAGGGAAAAATAATTGTGTTAAAACAATTATGCTCTAATAAGAATTATTTACCTGAGTTAAGTTGAAAATTTGACTTTTAACTATAACTTAGACTATGAGTTCTGATGCATTCTTCAATAACGAGTGTGTATGTTTCAAAGTTGAAAACCCATTATCTAGGGGTATTTAGAAATAAAATTATTTTCTTGAGGATAACTCAACTCAAAACTCAAAC
This sequence comes from Homalodisca vitripennis, assembly GCF_021130785.1. NCBI lineage: Eukaryota > Metazoa > Arthropoda > Insecta > Hemiptera > Cicadellidae > Homalodisca > Homalodisca vitripennis. Next base: position 23,997 of record NW_025776309.1, read on the forward strand.
TCAATTAAATGATGTTTTTAAGATTAAATACATAAAAGTCTTTTCAAAACCTATTCTTTTGTATATAAAGAATTAAAAACAATAAGTTTACTGTTATTCTTTAGTTTTTGCTAGTTGCTAATTCATCATAAGTTATTATAAATTAAGACAAATAATTTAATAAACCTTTCAACCTCCTCTATTAGCCTTTGATTTTACTGCGGGCGTGACGGAAATGATAACGTCACTCTGGGAGTTTTATCAACAGCAGAATATGAACACTTAGTTTTGTGGTAGTCTCAGGAGATGTTGTCATTTATCATCTTAGGACAATTTATGATTAGACCTAAATGGGTAAAAAATAAGAATGGAAAAATAACATTGTCCTTCATTTTAATTACCTTCAAAGTGTTGTTTATGGGTAATTCATATTTAAAAACTTATCACTTCTAAAAGCTATAAATCATAAATGTACCGTTGAAAATTAATTATTTTATTTTCAACGTTTGTAATTGGGACTTTTTAAAAGTAATCACAATTCCCACGTCAAATTTCTGTTATTCCTCATGAAGGGATCCAAAGGATGTTTTGTATTTTTATGGTATTCAGGAACGTTACCTGAACTGGATGTTTAACGATGAAATATTTAAAATACTCTCTAAAGAACAATTGCACTATAATGACACTCATATCAAAGTACAATGAAATAATTACATAAGTGTTTAGCTGTTTCTACTGACAAGAAACTACCTTTATGCGGAGCACGAGCTGCTGATTTAAATTAAAGTCACGGGGATTCTGTGGAGCTCGTGTTTAAAAGGATTAAGTCACTTTGTCCAGTTACCGGACTGTTAAACAACGTACTTTTTAGTCCCTATGAAATTACTTCAAATGAAATTGCAGTAAGTGTGGCTAGGTTAAAGTTACTTTTAAACAGCATCTATCTAAGAAATAAAATGTGGACTGTTCTGAAGTTTATAATTTTAAAATTATTTATGGTCGCTATGAATCTCAACTGTTACTCAAATCAATAGGTAGTCTTTTTAAATTCCATAGCCTCACAAAATAATGAGAAATAATACTGCAGAAAACCATTTCTTTCCTTTTTTTATCTCCTAGCCTAACATTCCGATATAAAGGTACCTCTTGTTATTTATAGTTCACCAACTAGCACATTATAAGCAAAGAATTTGAATTTCCTTTTTATCAATTTAGTTATTTTTTAAACTAGAAAATTATCAGCTGCGCAACATAAGGGGAGGGAGGTCGAAATGGAAATATATCAAATGTGGAAACAATATTTTTTTCAGATATTTCTACCTCTATACAAATAACACCAACCGACAGACACATAAAAAGTTACTTCATCGAGAACGCATATTAAGATAGTAATGTATTCAAATTAAGATATTAAAGGTCCTCACTTTAATAATATGGGGTTACATGACATCGTCTATTTATTCATTTATCTATCTGACGATTTCTTCCATAAGTAGCGTGGTTGACTATTAATTTCTTTCTTAGGGAAAATACTACATCAATTTCAAGAATCATGGGCTTATACAGTGTACAGTAGCTCTCACCCCGGGACTATTAGGTATCATTCTTGACATTGTTCCAAAAGTTGTTATACACTGTTGTGTGTAAAACTCTCATAGTGACAAAAGATGTGATTTTTAGCCGAGCTAAAACTTCAATCCTGGAACGGAAAATTCAGTCTTTTGGGTGTAAATATTATCATTTGAAAAGAGAATTCTGTATTCTTATTTAATAAGTATATCGATAGATTTATTATAAATACAGTGATTTAAAATATGTATTATATATTATAATGTGAACATACAGTATACAACTAATGTTTTACTTTGCTGAGTGTTGCTGTAAAATCATATCAATATACTTAGAATTTTACCAAAACTTGATGGCGCATTTTCCATGAGGTTTGGCTAATTGTTAGCAAACATATTTACTTATGGGTAACTTTGGCGGCCACAATAAAATCACAGAATAATAACATTGTAAGCAGATGAACATTCATATTTTATTTTAACATGTGACATGTTGGTGCTTGTAGCCTAGTACTAATTTTTGTTGTACCTATAGAAATGTTGCATGGAACCTAAGCGAAGTCTGTTATATAGCACGTGTTGTAACGTAATACTACTTTGTTATAGGTAAAACTGGTTTAATATAGTTTTCATTCAAAGAATATATCGCAGAAACTACATTAAATTCATATTATTCAAACATTGCTACCTAAATGTGATTCGTAAACATTTTCCAAACTAAAGTGACAAAATACCTTCATGTATGGCATAATCAAATAATTTTATGTCAAACAAAACGTAATTATTTCTTAGTCATGTTTTATTTATTTTTATGGAAACAGAGTTTATGTTACAATACCTATTTCATACTTGATATAGGTAAAAAAACATAATATTTAACCAAAGTCATACTCCTTATACTCATCTAAACATTTTTAACTTAGCAGGTTTATATGATCTAATGAAATAAACAGCATGCTTAAATAAGCGTAGTTTCATTCAATGATACTTACTCAAATACGTGTTCGCAGCGCTCATTGCCGAGTTGAGGCAGTTCCAAAGCGTGACACGGCTGACAGTGAGCGTCACTGCGGTAAACGCTGTTAACTGGGTGTAAAGTGTGTTAGCGCTCATTGCCGAGTTGAGACAGTTCCAAAGCGTGACACGGGTGATAGTGAGTGTCACTGCGGTAAACGCTGTTAACTGGGAGTGAAGTGTGTTAGCGCTTATTGCCGAGTTGTGAGCCAGTTCCAAAGTGTGACACGGGTGACAGTGAGAGTCACTGCGGTAAACGCTGTTAACTGGGAGTGAAGTGTGTTAGCGCTTATTGCCGAGTTGTGAGCCAGTTCCAAAGTGTGACACGGGTGACAGTGAGCGTCACTGCGGTAAACGCTGTTAACTGGGTGTAAAGTGTTTTAGCGCTTATTGCCGAGTTGTGAGCCAGTTCCAAAGTGTGACACGGGTGACAGTGAGCGTCACTGCGGTAAACGCTGTTAACTGGGTGTAAAGTGTGTTAGCGCTTATTGCCGAGTTGTGAGCCAGTTTCAAAGTGTGACACGGGTGACAGTGAGCGTCACTGCGGTAAACGCTGTTAACTGGGTGTAAAGTGTTTTAGCGCTTATTGCCGAGTTGTGAGCCAGTTCCAAAGTGTGACACGGGTGACAGTGAGCGTCACTGCGGTAAACGCTGTTAACTGGGTGTAAAGTGTGTTATCGCTTATTGCCGAGTTGTGAGCCAGTTCCAAAGTGTGACACGGGTGACAGTGAGCGTCACTGCGGTAAACGCTGTTAACTGGGTGTGAAGTGTGTTAGCGCTCATTGCCGAGTTGTGAGCCAGTTCCAAAGTGTGACACGGGTGACAGTGAGTGTCACTGCGGTAAACGCTGTTAACTGAGTGTGAAGTGTGTTAGCGCTCATTGCCGAGTTGTGAGCCAGTTCCAAAGTGTGACACGGGTGACAGTGAGTGTCACTGCGGTAAACGCTGTTAACTGAGTGTGAAGTGTGTTAGCGCTCATTGCCGAGTTGTGAGCCAGTTCCAAAGTGTGACACGGGTGACAGTGAGTGTCACTGCGGTAAACGCTGTTAACTGAGTGTGAAGTGTGTTAGCGCTCATTGCCGAGTTGTGAGCCAGTTCCAAAGTGTGACACGGGTGACAGTGAGTGTCACTGCGGTAAACGCTGTTAACTGGGTGTAAAGTGTTTTTATCGCTTATTTCCGAGTTGTGAGCCAGTTCCAAAGTGTGACTCGGGTGACAGTGAGTGTCACTGCGGTAAACGCTGTTAACTGAGTGTGAAGTGTGTTATCGCTTATTGCCGAGTTGTGAGCCAGTTCCAAAGTGTGACACGGGTGACAGTGAGTGTCACTGCGGTAAACGCTGTTAACTGGGTGTGAAGTGTGTTAGCGCTCATTGCCGAGTTGTGAGCCAGTTCCAAAGTGTGACACGGGTGACAGTGAGTGTCACTGCGGTAAACGCTGTTAACTGAGTGTGAAGTGTGTTAGCGCTCATTGCCGAGTTGTGAGCCAGTTCCAAAGTGTGACACGGGTGACAGTGAGTGTCACTGCGGTAAACGCTGTTAACTGAGTGTGAAGTGTGTTAGCGCTCATTGCCGAGTTGTGAGCCAGTTCCAAAGTGTGACACGGGTGACAGTGAGTGTCACTGCGGTAAACGCTGTTAACTGAGTGTGAAGTGTGTTAGCGCTCATTGCCGAGTTGTGAGCCAGTTCCAAAGTGTGACACGGGTGACAGTGAGCGTCACTGCAGTAAATGCTGTTAACTGGGTGTGAAGTGTGTTAACGCTGTTAACTGAGTGTGAAGTGTGTTAGCGCTCATTGCCGAGTTGTGAGACAGTTCCAAAGTGTGACACGGGTGACAGTGAGCGTCACTGCAGTAAACGCTGTTAACTGGGTGTGAAGTGTGTCAGCTTTACGTAAAACTCGCTTTAACCGTTACTTGAAACGGCCCGTCATTCTGCTCGTTATGTGCTCAGCCCTGGCTTATTTCCTGTTAGTGATAAACTGTTTCAAACAAGGCTATATTTAGTATACCATTGTTGGCGACAGATTCAATCTGATAGAAAATAGGTTTTAATAGCTATTTTAAAATAAACCAGCCTTCAGCTATAATGAAATACTTTTTGTGTATGTGAAGATTTTTCAAAAATATTTGTTTACGAAAAATTGTGTTACTAATTATTAAAAATGTTATTACTACATAATACATTTTAAATGCAAATTTAAAAGTTATGTTCCAAAATTCACAAATAGAAAAAATCTAAGCCAATTAATACACAGTAAGACTTATCTAAGAGATATCTAACTTTTACTCAAGAATGTTCCAGTGACGACTTACAATATCTTTATATACAAAGAGATAAACAAATCTGTGTATATATATGTACTGTATGCAGAAAATAAATGCTCATTGATTAAATGTAAAATAATATTTTTAGGTTCTAATTAGTGGTTTTAATATATATAATTTATTTATTTATTTATAACTTCAATAGAATCATCGAATACAGTAATAAATTAAACTTAGTTTTCATTTCTTTAAACTTAGTGTATTTTCTGTTTAATTGTAATATTTTTTAAGAGATTAAATCCTTGTCAAGTACGAGAACATATTTTACATATTTTTATTGAGGTAAATTTCGGGTGAGTCTAGAGTAATTAAGGAGTTGAGGCAGGATGCAGGGTTTTAAATTGCAAGGGCTTCTGAGTCACTGAAGTGATGCTGCATTCCGGAGTAACTGAGATTGTTTGTCTTCTTGGCATGTTTGCACAATCTTGTCACCTATGAATGACGATGTCTGCAGCAGAATCAGCATCCGCAGTTCCGAGACAAAGCAGAACTCTACTGTCAGCAACACTGCTATTGACTTACAATTGAATAATTATTGTCATATCGATCCGGCAGTACTGTACTTGATGTTTGGTTCTTAAAGGAATTTGTTTTCTATTGAGATAAAACATATATCTGTTAATGCGGTACGAGAGACAATTAAATGAGCCAACAAACAGAGCTGGATCAAAATAGAACCTAATAATGCAATGTTTTGAATAAAAACTAAACAAACTAGAATATTTTTAAATAAAAGAACTAAACAGGATGAAAAACTTAAAAAGTGTAATCAAATCCATTGCCATACAACGTGTTATAGAGTTGCAAAGTTTTTAAGAGGCACTTATCTGTTAAAATTAATAAAACATTGTACATTTATCAGATATTTTTCCTTTATAATCTGCAATAGACCTCTTAAATATAATATGAGCAATAACGAATTCAAAAGTTTGATATCGAGACGCAAACTTCATTAACTGGTAAGAAAAAGATGTATATTTGCATTTCCAATACTAATGTGTGTTATGTATATAAAAGATGGTACCCTCTGTACAAAATTATAAATTAAAAATAAAGGCATTTAGTCTGCCTTGCCAGTGAAATTAGTCAATGATAGCATTTCATCCATGAAATGTTCTTAAAAAAACTATAATCTTTTTAACTTGTTTTCCATAACTGTGTTCTATCTTAAACTTCCATTAAATTACTTTAGTATCACATCATTATTTTTAGTCTATGTAAAATTTGGTGTCTCCTGATAAAAATTCTGGTATGTAATATGAATACTTAAAATAACTTACTGTAATATGTTTCTAAAATTTAAAGTTATTGTGTAATTTAAGAATCTTGATTTTATTACAGGTTTAAGATATTGGTTTATTGCTTAATTTTAAATGGCTAATATTTATAGTCTCAACCGCGATAAGATATTCAGATTAAGATACTTAGGAAACAGAAACCTAAAATATAACGACTCTACTTAGTACAAGTATATATGATCTTTGTACAAGAACGTGCCAATTCTTACTTGAGCATTCATGTAATCAAGCCGGTGAACGTTGAGTTATTCTTTACTATTATTCCTTGTTATGTCAAACAGTGTCTTTCAGAGACCGGCACTTAAAACTCTAACAAAATAGATTTCTGAATATATGCCTGGGAATTATACAGAACGCAATCCATATTTTCGCTCTCCTCCATAAAGTAATTCCCTATACTCGAACTAAGGTGCTATATTAAAATATTAACAAACATTTAATCCTAACTTGCTTTTCTTCATCCAATCCTATTCCATGAAATTAAATGCATACTCAGCATATTAACCCGTTTAGAGCTGCTTAATGGAGGCAATACTTACAATGGAGATTTGAATGCGAAACATTCCGTAGTAACCTTTAAGACTAAAAATTTAAATTTGTTAGATATAATTATATCTACTTTATTATTTCTCCTAACCATGTTTAAAAAGATCTTTAGAGAAGGTAACATTTTTGTAGACTAGGAGACATAACACACCCATAACATGGGGTGATTTAAAAGTTTGAATCCATACCCTAATTACTGTCTCATTGCTCCAAAATGAATTTCACTCAGCTTCGAATAGGGTTGTTACTTGGGTCGTTAATGTGAACAAAGGTATGCTCCTTATTATGTTTTAAAATATAAATAGTAATTAGAAGAGAACTCCCACGGGAGTGTTTTCCTATACGAACTAAAAAGACTTCGCAATGCTCTCAATGCGCAAGAACTCTTATAGGCGACTTATAAAGATTTCAAAAATCGAAATATCTGCATTCAACACCATCCCATTGCCCCACGACACCCCATTCATTCTCTCCCATAGGGTCGTCAATTGGACTGACAAGTCACCGCTGTATATTAAAATGTACTTCCTTAATTAATCTTTTTTAGTTTTATGACACTCTGTGAAGAAGAAGATGGACTGAAATACTTGAATCTTAATTTTGTGTTTTTAACGTTTATCCATGACAAATGGCCATCTTGTTGAAAAGATCGGTAATTAGGTGCAATAACCTATCGAAATTACCACTCTTCCGGTAATGTAGCAATGGTGGGAATGGTTGATTTAATACCTAATAAAACCCTTAGAAAATTATGAAAATGAGAATAAATATATAAAATTATAAATTACCAAGCCATAATTTAGATGTGTGTTTTACCTAGTGTAATTTTATCAATTCGTAGGTTAATGTAGAATTAAAATTGTAATTGTTTTGTATGGACACCATTTGTAGATAAATGTTCTAAACAATAATTAGATATTATTTTAAGAGTTTTAAAAGTTATTAAAATTGGATTAAAGGTGTATTTTACATTATTACTTTAAAATATCAAGTTATACTTTTAATTACAATTTTGTAAAAAAAAAAAAAAAAAAAAAAAAAAAAAACACACGAGCAGTTTTACAATAAAATAACATGCATGTTTCATGACATACAATATTTCGAGCTGATGGTGAGCTGTGTAAAAGCCGACCCAAGCTTGTTTACTTCGTGCATTTATTCATGTCAACTCGCCGCGCCTCAACGCCAGCTGTGTGAACCGCGCTAGACTTTAATCAAAAAGATAAACTGCCACCACCGTTCTGAGTTTATTTCCCCTCTAACTGTGACACTTGCTGCGCTACCGTTCCACAACTTAAGTGAGTCTTTTACGAGTAAATATTGATTTATTATTTCTACTTTAGTTTGTTCACTATTTCAAGAGCCCCATAGGATTACTAGCCTTTTGGCCCGAACACGCACACAACGTCATACGCGTAGCCCGTCCTACTTGCCGTCATCTTGCCAATGATTCATATAGTGTGCCTTAGTTTTTTTATTACATCAATAGTAAACTTAACAATAATAGATAATTTAATAACAAAAACTTAACAAATTGTACACATTTACCAAATTTATACAAACCGGGTATTGCATTTGATGTACCAGAAAGCACCACAAGCGTCATCGAAGAAATTGGTCTACTGAGTAGAACATGCCATTCATGAGGAGCTCACGGAGCCTCTTTCTGAAGATTATTATTATGGTTCATTTTTAAGGAATATTGGAAGTTTATTGACAGTTTTCTTCCCGTGGTGTTTTTTGTAAGAAGATGTGTTATGAAGTGGAAGGATCATATTATTTCTATGTCTTGTAAGGTAGGATGATTGAGCTTTGATGGAAATTGAGAGGGTTATGCTTTACAAATGATAGTGTTTGATAGATATATATGCATGGGAGCGGAAGTGTGTTGTGGCACTATCAATTACACAAATTATTCTTTTTTGAATTTTAGAAATGGTCTGACTATTGTGTGAAGATCCCCAAAACATAATACCATACAGAAGATGAGAATATACATAGTCATGATAAACCATCAAAATTACGTCCAGGTCTACGATTTTTGATAATGTGAGAACAGCATAGTGCATGAAAGTCTTCTCACGTGAGCTCCCCAGGTGACACTGTCTTTGATCTGGAGGCCCAGAAATTTTCCTATCGGAGTAGTGGAGCAGTGGCAGGAATAATCCGCTCTAGCATTTCTTTGATAGTTGGAATACAAATTTATAGCGAATGTCTTTTCTCTATTTAGAAGCCATTATTGCTGAACCACTCTTTCATTATGCAATTTCTGATGTAAGATTATGAAGTGGTTGCATCCTATTTGAATTCTAAATAAAAATGATGGTTTCATCAGCGTATGAAATAAGAGTACAATGTGATAGACATTTTGGAAGTTCGTTTACATAGATCAGAAATAAAAGTGGCCCTAATATAAACCCTTGTGGAACTCGGTCTAGAACATAAAGATATTTTGAAGAAATGGGTTGATCTTCAATTATGACCTTTTGTTGGCGATTTTCTAGATAAGAGGAGATCCATTCTTTTTAGTTTGCCCTGCTCACCATATAAATATAGCTTATTTTTAACAAGAGAATGGTTTATACAATCGAAAGCCTTAGACAGGTCACAAAATACTCCGATGGCAATCTATAACTCATATACAGCTGTGGTGACCTCATTAAGAAAGGAGTACAAGGTGGAATGTATGTTTTTATTTTTCCGGAATGCAAATTGAAAGTCATGAAGTAGAGTGTTATTTTCGAAGAAATTGGTTAAATAATTCATTACGGCTTTTTCAAAAACGTTAGAGAATGCAGGAAGAATGGATACAGGTTTATACAGCTTTCCACGGACTTAAAATCACCTTTTTTGAAAATTGGAGTTATAGAAGAAAATTTTAATTTGTCGGGAACACTCCAGTTTGAAGGGACATATTTACGGAGTGGGTTAGGGGTGGAGCAATAATTGAGGCACATTCTTTCAAAAGAAAAGAAAGAATACCGTCCCAGCCAGCTGCCCGAAAAGACTTTATTTCCGAAATAATTTTTATTGCCTCGTTTACAAAAATAGGTTCAAAGTTCGATATGATATACTAAATTTTTCATCTCATTCAGTACTTCCAAAGCTTTATGAGCGTTTTGGCTTACATTTATTTGTTGCAAACATTACTGAAATATTTGTTAAAACTATATGAAACATCGTAAGGGTCAGTTATGGACAGTCCTGAGTCCTCCAGAGTAATGACCTTTTTGGTTGACTCTTGTTTCACCTCATTTTGATTATATTCCAAGCTTTTTTTTGTTTATTACATGGTTTCCGCAATAAATCTTTGTTATTCAATCTTTTTGCCGCATTAACACATTTCTTAAAAATCTTCCTGTACTCTTTTACATAGGCAATGAAATTCGGATCAGTTGAACGTTTTGACTGCTGGTGAAGCTCTCGGTTTGGAACACGATACTTTTATCCCACGAGTGACCCAGCCCCTCCCAACAGGCCCAAATTTTCTCCTTTCAACCAAAGGAAAGAACAAATAAAAAAAATATTTAAAATTTTGTTAAAAGTCAAATTTGCATTATATTTTTTACTGGCTAAGTGAAATACGGATATCCAGAATTCATTTCTTAAATTCCATATAAATCTAGTTATGTTATTTCTAGAAATATTTCTTTCTTTAGAAACAGAAAGACAATGATTAGCTCTTATATTCTTAATAGGAATTGTACCTATAGCCATAAACTGCGCTAGATGATCGGAAAGCCACATTCAAAGACAACGGTTTTACAACGTAAAGAATCTATATTCGATATTATATTGGCTATGCAAGTACAAGATTGTTTACTTATGCGTATCGGTTCAAAAATGTGAGGGTGTAAATTGTATGATTTCAATAAATCTATGAACTGTGTTTTATCACTGTTATTCTCAAATAGATTAATATTAAAATCTCCAGAGATTAAAATTGTGCTCTTGGGATATTTTAATGTTATGTGTTTTAATACAGCGTTCAGTTTTTTTTTCTAAAAAAAAACAATCGAAATACCTCTTAATTTGGTTAGGTAAATACCTAAAATGGCCATAAATGCATACATACAGGCAGACACATATTTAGACAGACAGAAAACCCATTTTAAGCCCCAAGAATGAGCCCCAAAGCCCCAAGGTTTAGCTAAATCTCAGCCAATAAAAAGACATAGTGACGTCACAATTTGCTATGGTGTCATCATCTAGAAATGGATTTTAACTTGTTTAAAACTAAAATTGGGCAAGGAATGGACTGCGTTTTATCTCAATTATCGTTAAATATATTCTAGAGTAACCAGGTATAGGTTAAATTTTTCTAACTATAATGGTAATAAATCATGTTTAACTCAGAGGACGTAATAATACCTCTTTAAGCAACTACCATGCAAAACGCAGTATTTAAATTTTAGAAGTATTATGAAATGAAATGAAAAATGTTTTTATTGAATACAACGTAAAACATACTCGATTGGCGAGGTTAGAACTATTAAGTCCTCTCTTACACCTAACCATAAATTAATAAACTATACTATTAGTGTCAAACATTTGTATTTTATGGCCATCCATAATGGTGTTAAACAAATCGAGTGAAAATTCCAGAGTAACCACATACGGTGACAAGATTTCATTTCAGTGTATATTTGTAGCACCCTCTCTATCCAAAAAAAACTTTTGTTACTTAAACAACGCTATAAACCTATCTCAATGAATAAAAATGTAAATTTATCACGCCGGGAAATATTTCATACATAGAAATTTTGTTCGATAATGCTAATTCGTTTCATTGAATTGAAAAATAAACTTGTTGACGTAATAAAGTATTGTATTTATGCAAAACAGTAAGGGGTGGGTTTAGGGAGTGAGAGTGGTTTCTTAAAGGAAAGCAAGTTGAAGTGTTTGAGACTTATAAATATTTAGATGTTGCTCTCAGCCTCACTTTATAGTTGGAAAGTCACTTGGCGGTCGTTAAATCGGTAATAAATTTAAAATTGAGGACATTACTTAGAAATAATAAATTAATTTAAGTTTAATAACCGATTGTAGCTTATGTTAATTTACTTCTGAATATGTTCGGAATAGAAGAAATATGTTCAGATTAAATGTTACTCATATTAGTTGTCAATGTAATGTTTACAATAAATATACAATATATATATATATATATATATATATATATATAATTTCAATAAACATTGAATCACAAAAAGTACTTGCTCCGCCGGGACTCGAACCCGGATCTCTCACTTGCCGGGTGAATGTGCTACCATTACACCACAGAGCGCTTACTTTTTCCGATTCAATTATTTTGTATTTGGCCGTATCTGTCACATATGCGTTTAAATAAGCAAACTTATATATATATATATATATATATATATATATATATATATATATATGCATAGATTTTAATTGTAAAACATACATTTCTAATCTTTTCTTTGCTCGATCTTCACAGTTAGGAATATTAAAATAAAGTTATTAGTCTTGGAACAATAGAACAAATCTCTTTAACTCAAGGAATGAGAATGAAGGATACTAGACGGTTAATTTAGAATAACTTTGAGCTTACAATGTTCATGATATAAATGCAAATTTTTAATTAAAACCAAGTGAAACGGAGTGCATTTAAGCCACTGAATTAGATTATGTTATTTTGAGAGGATTTTCATTTTAGTTCATAATTAAATTTCAGTCATCGTTTGGAAAATCATTAAGTTCAAAATCCCTTCTCGGCAAAAATCTTTTCTTTTGATGTATGTATAATCCATTAAAGTCAACTATGATATAAATTTCCATTTTAATTTCATTAGTGGATTTATCAATTATTAGTGTAACAGCTTCAACCAAATAAACTTTAAATTGTTGAGATTTCAATGCAAATTTAAACTTGAAATAGAAGGCCGTCTTCAAGCAGCTTAATTAATTATAATATTTCTTATAAGTGTTCCTTGCAGGCGATAGAATGATGAGTTTTCAAGCTCTGATTTCAAGAGAGTTCCGTAATTAACAGACCTAATATCACATTTTGTTAAAGAACGTCACAAACAAGCCAACGTGGGGTGACGTCACAATTAATGACGTCTCATTTCGCTGTCTCTGCAGAGTTATTGAATGTAGAGTTTGGTTATGTAAAGATTTTACCTAAAGTGTTTCAAATTATTTTAGCACAGATATCCATCCATACCAACCATTTTTATTAAGTTATCCGTATCATCCGAATTAATTAATAAAAATGAATAACTCCGGCAATGCCTTGTTTTATAGAGAAATAAAAACTACTCATATTGGTTTTTTGGTAAATAAAAATTGAAAAATAAAGAGATTAAAAAATAATACATAATATTATCAATTACGTTCAAAATATTTGGCCGCTTTAGTTTGTATTTTCGAAGTAAAAATATATTTGTAATAATTTATATGTACATACTTTTAATTATCTAAGGCTATTTTGTAGAATACAGGAGTTCACAGAATGTATTCATTAATTAATTATGTGTCTTATGAAGTCTAGAGTTATCGATCATAAATTGTTTTCAAAAGTAATGTCTATAAAATAATATGTTGGTAAAGTTTTTTTATTTACCAAGAAACCTTAGATTAGAATTAATTTTAATAATAATATTTTCTAATGGACATATATTTGGTATCCTTAGTATATTTCCCCTTTTAGTGCCGCAGTATTTCTCCTGTTACTCTTATAACCCTAGGTTTATTCAAGGTATTCGAGCGCTTAACGTTTTAAAACAAGACAGGAGAACGCCAAACCATGTGTTATGTAACAGGTTTCACCGTAATATACAAATGTTGTAGTCTATAAAACTGTACCGTTATTTAGTTATGTTACAAGAAATAAACTTAGTATATTTTCACAGCCTTGTTTCTCGTTGTTATTATTATCGTCTTAATACTAAACTCTTGGGAGAACCATACCTAATTAGCAGGCGTAGTAATTTATTCTCTTTTGAATTTTGCGGATTACAACCTTGAAATATACCGCATGTCGAGGAAATTCTCGCGCGCCTATTCAGTGAGTGCAGTTTAAATATTTCGTATTATTAATTAGCCATTTTATGGGAGACCTCTATTTTAAATTTAATATAAATTAAATGTTTTAATAGTAAAGTAACCTACCTGTAATTATATCTTATTTGCCACGTTGAAATGTAGACTATATATGTTGTGGTGCCGTCCTTCAGGCGAAAACTAAGTTGACGGGAGGATAAGTTGTCATGATAAATGGCTAATCTCGTCGCGATTTAGTTTTTAGTTCAAGTTCAAATCCCACATAATGTTCCAATAATTCAAGTTCGATTTCAAGTGATATGCTAAAAGTCCCATCTTGAGTCCTAGAACGATTCTTTTTTCAGGACTACTTTGACACTTCTTCATTTTTGTAACTACAGCTACAATATGAAGCCATGACGGTGACACAGCACATGTGAGTCGACATCAAAGTTAAGGGTAGTAAATTAAAATTTCTTTAAAATGATTAATTACCTAGGCCAAATTCCAAAGTACATTTGAACCACTAGCCATCCCATAACCATTATTTATAATTCTAGTTTAAATCACTCTAATTTGGCAGTAACGCTACGTGGCAAAATAATATTTTCATTGAACATCTAAAAGTGATGCTAGTAAGTATTATTACCTACACCTAACTTATAGGTAAACTTTGCAACATCGAGCATTTATTAGTACGACCTAAGACATCTCCATCGCCATGTGATCCGTCCATTCGGTATAAATATATTACATATTACAATGCTCTACGATTGCAATCAGTTTGTCTACAAACTTATAATTTTACATTTTTTATAACCATCACAGTTATCCTGAACAGTAGTAAAACTTGATAATTAACGATGAGCCAATTCCCTTGAACTGACATGCACCATCACTGAACTCGATATTGCCTTTGTAGAAATAAAAACTTATAGAATATTTTAAATTTATAGGTCGGTTTTTTTTAATATATTGTGCAAACAGACAAACAAGTATTCAGAGAATATGTATAGGCCTACCAGTTAGAGCTTTCGGGAGATTACGGGAAGATATCAATTTAAAAATGCAATATTTAACAAATAACCCAGCATATTATTTGGTATTAAGCTTAATGTTGTAAATACATTTGTGGAGATTTTTTAAATTTTTATTTTACGTCGTGCTCTTCGTATTAATGTTCTGTTTATGAAAAATGAAATAGATAGGAATGTATTAGGTTATAGCAATAATATTTTGTACTAGATAGGTTTATAAGTACCGGTAGCTTACTGTTATTTTCTGCACGTCTTATCAGCAGCGTAAGAGTTACGAGCTAAAAAATACCAGATTTATAATTGAATACTGTATTATTTAAGTCGTTCTTTTAATAACTCTTTTACTTAGGTTTTAAAAAATAACGTGAACAGATAAATGCAGATTGTATGTAAATCAACCTATTTTTCTCATGTAGATGTACTAAAATTAATAGATTTTTATTTAATGAATAAGTTTAATTATATTATTATTTATTTATGTAGATATTGCTCTATATAAATCTTTTCAGGTGGATATTATTCAAACCGATCGCCAAAATAATGTCGACTGTTTTGTTTAACAGTCAGAAACAGTCGGATATAGCTGATTTTTTATCAGGTTCGTTTTCTCAATTTCAGATATTACCATAAACAAGCACTCAATTCATTATGTTTTCCGACAATTCATTTGTTTAATATTTACATGCATTTATTTATTTTAATCCAATAAGGTCATAATTTGTTTATAAAATGAATAAATAACAGTAATTTTAATGTACTGCTTTATTCGTTTATATTAAATACATAGTTAAAAGCAAAGTTTAAAAGTAAAGCAATTTCATTTAAACTGCATTAATAATAGTTATTCTAAAATAAGGGTTCGTACACTTTTATACTTTAGATTAACATAAAAATGCCGCAATATACATAGTTTTTACGTCAATGCTATGTCCAAAAAATGTATTACGCACAATCAAAATGTCCTATAGCTTACCAACTATTAGAGTCCTATCATTTTCCTTTGATTGCCATTTATATAGCTTTTAGAACGGTCTAAATCGTTATAAATGTACCTGCTGTCAATATACTTCTTAAGGCGTACATTATAAAATTACAGTTGTGTTTTTGAAGATACTTTAGTTATTGAAGTATAATCGTATTGTACTAAAAAAGTGTGAATTGGAGTAAGTAATATGAAAAAAATTAAATACATATAATTTAACTAGGCACACATTGAAATATGTTGCTTTAGTTTATGTTTTGGCCAACGTAAATAAAGGTTTGTTCTCTCATGATTATGAAGACGTATTAACGAGAATATTTTGATAAATTAATAGTATATTAATGTTCTATTATTACGTTTTACACAGGTTACATAGACGTGCACGACGGGTAATGTAAGGAAAGTCAGTAATGTACACATCACATAAATTACCCACATCAGTAATGTACCCACATCAAACACTATTGTGGACATATACTGGTCTAGTTTCGTCCAGCTAGTTTACAAATTGTATATGTACATCCTGTACACTACTTCTAAAGAAAATAGACTTCCTACACACCTTAACTAAGTGTTTGAAGCTACCATAAAAAACACGGTTGAAAGTCGTTACTTTGTGTATTTAAGCTTAATGTGTTTAGAGTAATAACAAGCCTCGCGCGTAAAGGTGTTCGCTGCAGGTGGTCGATTACAGAGGGGTTGTTTTAATTGAAGGGATTAACATGGAAGGTATCAATACTTACAGTTTTTAATCATTTATATCTAATAAACATACTGTTAGTAATAACTACTTTGGACCCTACTATTTGAACCAAAATATGCCAATATATTACAGAAAGTATAATATGTAAATAATCAAGTTTATCAATATATATTATTATAAAATTGTATAAAAATAAGTCGTATAATTACTGCTATCTATATTTCCTGTTTAGTAATAGCAAATATGAAATTCGTACAGTAACAATTTTTTAACACGTAAATTTAACATTTAGCAGAAAGGAAATTGGGATGTCAGAATTATTATTTAAAAGTTACCTAATTTCAAATATGCATATAGAATATTTAATTTAACCTTTTGATGGGTTCCTAACAGACAAGACAGTCTGACTTGCACGTGACGATGGTGAGACATAATGCATTTTGCAGACACTTTGAGTACAGGAACTTAGTTTTAAGAACAACTTAAGGTGCTCGCCTACAGGTAGTGACAGCGGCTAAAAGCAGAGTTGCAAGTAATAAATATTGTGTGTTTATCTTTAGAGAGGCATACAGACTTAACTAAAATTACTATTAAAGTTCAAACATTATTTAAGTTTTGGAATATTTATTGTAAATTTGTAAACGCCATAACAAACAAAACAAGATATGTTTGGCTAGAAATTTAAAAATAAGGATATGATGTGATAACATTTACTTTTGTAGACAGATAAGTTTACATTGTAGATACTTTCTTACCAAATTGATATAATTATTTAGATTTTAAATCAAGCAATGTAGTAATTTACATTATTTTTATAAAATAATAATATAATATATATATATATATATATATATATATATATGGAAATTATTATCGTTAGAGAGACTAAAAATACAATTATAATTATAAAGTTTTTTGTTACGGAATTTTGTAATTTGTTATATTGTTGTGAAATAAAAATAATTATTGCAGTCTTCAATCCATTGGATATCATTGGAATGGTGTCCATCGGATATAGAAACTTTACTTGTAATAAAATCTAATTTATTGAGGAGGAAGTTGAATATATATATATATTTTAATTTTTTTTATATTGACACGGTTCCAGTCCCCTAGATTTAATGTTGAGTGTATGAATTTATTGAGAGCTCAACGTTTGGAAAATGAAACAAGTATTAACAAGTTTGTAAAGTAGATATTCATTGTTATTAACTGTATTCGGCTGACAAAAATCCCTATTCCGGAAGTGAAGAAATGCTGCCCCTGAACGCTTTGACTGGACATGGACAGGCTAGAACAGATCTGACCTCACCTTCTCCAAGCTGGCAAGCCTGAGATTTACTGTAGTGTATGCTAACCCTCCTCGTGAGATATCGACAGAAGGCGGCACCTACCCCAACCTTGACATGCTGTCAACCCGTAAACAAGCACAATCGCCCTTTTAAAACTAAGTAATGAGAGTTTTCTGTCTCCTGATCAAAGTAAAAACACGTATTTTAAATGTCTTTAAATTGCTTCTGAATGGGTTATGTTCCTATTGTTATATATATTATAAAAAAATTAATATTTAGTTTTTGAACAATTTATAAGACTTTCATATTTTTCTATTGTCTGTCAAAATCAACTGGTGTGCAAGTTGAAAAACTTGTCATGTAAAGCAAGATTTTTTCAACTATTTATGTTTAAAACTATTTTTTTAACTTTGGCTGAAAATTTTCAAGTATATTTTTAAATCAAGGGAAGTTCCTATTAACACATCTTTTTACACATGTCTTTTTAACACGGTTTTTTCACATATACTGAGAAAAAGGCCGTTTTCTGTACATGTGCAGTATTCAGCTTTTCATATTGCAATAGACGTATAGTGACCTGTATTGCTTAGTTCAGTATGCAATGATGTTTACACATAACGCGTTGGTTAATATCTCACTAATAATAAAGATGTCTGGTGCTGGTAAAGTTACAGTTTAGAAGGTTTATGTTATAGTTCTATTATTTGTGGGAACATTGAAAGTATGAATTGCTTAATAACGTTTTGACTGTTCATCTACCGTTTCCTAATTGTACCAATATTATCTGGATACTATATTTAGTTTATGTTTAATCAGAGAGATATCAATAACTCACAAGCTATGGCGTAACCTCTTGAATTATAATAGTTTATGGTTGCTAGATAATATATATATATATATGCATATACAATTGGTTTATAACATTTAAGGAAATGATTTTTTAGCCTTTTAATACATTTATTGAACGAAAGGACGATGTATGTACCAACTCGTAAATCATTTATCAAAGACAAAATGTCTTACTGCAACAGGGAAGTAAGTGGATATCAGTTCTATATTTTACTCCTATACGGGAGTAATAATAAGTATCTTGTCTCGTGAGACAATTAAAAACACTGCTAGTGAGGGGGTGGAGTCGAAATATTGACGTGAATGAGGGTTCTTGACGTAGTTTACTGTATTGAATAGACGCTTTCCTATCAACTGCAGCAAACTACTCAAGACATTACCACAAATTACTACAATTTAAAGGATTCTTTAATTTTAATAAGCTTAACATTATTAAAGGTTAAACTTAAAGTGTGCTGCCTATAATACATTATAATACGAGTAAATTATTTGTAATTTTACGAAATATAATACCATTCACCTTTCGCAAAAGCCATCGGCCATTAAACTAAACCAAAACATATATAGCATTTGAGCCGGTTCAATACCTATATCTCCCCGGCTCATGTGTGTTTTATATAGTGTATGTGTGTGTGGTTTATTGGCTGCAGAGGCCACTGACCATTTGAAGGCGTTTGGCCTTTCCGGTAGAGTGGCAAAGACTCCGAGCCGTGGTGTACAAGTTAGGAGTAGCTCCAGTTTAAATTTTGTTTAATTAAATGTTTTTGTTAGTTTTGCTGAGCTGTTCTCCTTCTGACATGTGCGGCTAAGTTTACGGCCCCTCACTGATGAGGTCCAAGAGATGAATTGTTTCCTCCTGTCATCTCTCCATCATGCGTGGTCGCAGAGAACCTTCGCTTTTGCGCTCTGCTGAAGGAGGGCCACCATGATGGACATTTCTTCTAGTCAACACCCTGCTTCTAGTCTTCTGTGATGCCCTGCTTATATTCTTTATTTATTTGTTATTGTTATTGTTGCCATTTATATAGTTTATATTTTGTTATTTAATTTTAAGTTAGTTTTTAGATATATTTAGTTATTTCTTGGATTTCATTAGGAGCCCGCCCTTAGCCGAAGGATACCGGGTGAAATTGGCATTTCTTGTTTCAAATTATGGCGTTTCTAATTTTTGTATGCAGGTGCACCTGACAAGGATTGTTTGAGGTATCTACTACTGCAGGCACTTTTTATTTTTTTTTATTTTTTTTATTTATAGTATATATACATAGATATTTCTATTGACTGGATAGGCCTATGTTTGTCTTAGTGAATGAACCTGAGTATACTGACCACGGTGTTCTTATTTTACCTAGTTGGTTTTGATCCGGCATCCCGTTCGCCGCCATGGGCGCGTGCTTCCCTGATGTTTGCTGTGGGTGTGCGAGCGGCGATGTAACGGTTTCACATTTCATATAATAATTTTATGTCCTTTAGAGGGAACATAACAACTTATATGTTAGGTGTTTTATTGCCTGGAAATCCAATAACAATTTTTAAGTGAATTTAAAAAACTTTCCCTTAAACAACCTTCCTGTGATGTAGAAAACCCCTTAACAAAAAGTATTAACTGTGACTCGTAGAATGGCGACTCGGCCAGATCCACGGCATATAGCAGTTAGTCCTTCGTTAAATAGACCTTCCTGGGTATGCCTCACTAGTTTCGTATGAAATTGATGTAGATTTATAGGAATAAACATGTCAGCACATGCGGCTAGTGGTTAAACATTTTAAGTGTCTGGAATCGTTGTAATAAAGGAGTTTAAAGAGGGTTATGGACCCACAATGACTTGTTACTATGTGAACTAACGGGAGAAAATGAATTTTACTAAGAGGCGAAAGTTAATTAACAACACACTCGTAAGCAGAAACCTGCAAGTTATATCTCTATAATCATATAACGTAAATCTATAATCGGACAACTACATTGCTATAAGCATAAAGGGTGAGGTAACTGTATTGTGCAATCCAAACATTACAACGTTGAAACTGGTTTTACTTTCAATTCAAATTGTCAATATGATATGTTATCTACTCATGTAATACCATATAATACAGCTTAATAATATGGGTAGATCATTTTTAATACTATAAAAATAAATATGTAAATAATGTATATAATTAATGTATTCAAACATCAGAACACCCGACTTAGTATATTCTCGTCCCACCAGGCGTAGTTTACAGTGTTGTATTGGTAACTATTAACTTACCAGGTGTAGCAGTAAGCGTTTTATGGCAACATGTCATAGTCAGCCTACAGCTGTAGGATATTGATCCCCACAATGCCTCCATCCGATCAGGCGTTGGTTACAGTGTTATATCGTTAACTAGAACTGGGCGTGTCGTTGAAAACGATGTATGACAACACATCATAGCCAGCCTACACCTTAATGATCTACCAACATCTTGTTATACAATTATATTTAGGGATTCTTGAATCTTCTATATAATTAAAATTCAAAATTTACTTCTTCAGGATAAAGAATTTTTTTTTTAATAAAAATTTAAACTAAAAATTTAACAGACCCTAATATTGTCCAAATGTAAATTTTTAGGCTCCTAAATATTTTTCTTTTAAATTAAGTAGGGTTACATACCTTCCATCGATAATGGAACTTTAATGGGAGTGCAGTTTTAATATCAAATAATTTCGTCAAATTAATAGAACACGTTTTTAAAATTGCACATAAAAAAAACAAGTAACACAGACGCACGTAGATCATCAACACAACTAATTAATTAGTTTGCAATTTAGTTTAAGCGCATATCCAACCAAGGGCAGGAACTGACTAATTTTTATAATTGTCTACAAGACATAATGATTTACACAGTAACCTATAAAGTTCCAACTATGAAAATACACAATATTATTACGTAATTATAAACAATGAGATAGTTTCAATGTGTATTCTGATTTGGTGCCAATTTAACTTGTAATCGTCATTATGACTGAAGAAAGCTTATAAGTAAAGCCTTTCTTCGGTCTATATTGCACAGAATCGAGATCAGGTGTGCTTTTATTCTGACGGTGAATCCTTTTGATACGCTACTTGATTATTAAATTAGTATGGCGTTTACGTTTCAGGAATTATAACTTTGTACGCAATATTACTTCGGCATAACTACTTCATATTTTTAGTTCTCAAAGATGAGCCTCATCGGACAAAGATAAAATTTTTACAGGCCCCGGGCAGAGAGAAGAGAAAAGATCAGCAACCTCGTACGGAGGGACATAAGTAGACCTAGCGCCCCTTGCGGACAGGGCTCTGATTGGTCGAGAGGGGGTCACGTGATCCAAGATGGCGGCTAAGCTCCGCCCCCTGCGGGAGAAATTCCCTCATGTGCGGGAGAAATTCCCTCCTCACACTCTTATCCTAGTGTTTTGGGGTGATTTTGGGTGTCAAAATCGTTGTTTTTCGGTAAAATCGGTGATTTGTTGGGTCCGGTGAGGGAGAAACGAGGGACGGAGGGAATTCCCAACATGGCTGCGCCCATGTATCACGTGATCAAAAAAAAACCAATATGGCTGCGCCCACGTAAACATAACCTCACTTTTTTCTCGGCGGGGATTTCAAATAAAACGACTCAGTAAAGATAAGCTATTTATTGCTACATAATCAGTTGTCACCGTGGTCAGCCTCCGGGTCCCTTGCGGTTACCTGTAAAAAAAATCAGACATGTAACGACTGCAACCGCAAACTTCCTATTGGCCGGAATAAACGCGTCTCTGATTGGTCTAAAATAGCCGCCAAGCACTCTGATTGGTCGGTGTTCTACACAGTCGGCAGAGATTTCCCTGTCTCGCCAGTCTGGAGGTGAACGTCAAAGAGGTAAGACCTATGTCGCTCTGTTCCTTGATATTGCACAACATTGTGTAAAATTATCAA
Source organism: Homalodisca vitripennis (assembly GCF_021130785.1). NCBI lineage: Eukaryota > Metazoa > Arthropoda > Insecta > Hemiptera > Cicadellidae > Homalodisca > Homalodisca vitripennis. The sequence goes on from NW_025776309.1 coordinate 46,523, forward strand.
GACAAGAAAACCTCGCTAATTACTAATACAAAATAAATAAAACATTACCTATCTAGATATTATTTTTTAATATATTACTGTTGCAATGGAATCTCAACCTATTGAAGTGGACCCAGAGTCTCGTAGGGAACTGGATCCTGTAAAAGTACTAGGAAAATACGAGACGTATGTAAAAAGATACAGAGTTTACGGTACCAAGACCACCTTCAAATTTAATACAGTACCAGATAACGTAAGTGAAATTGACTGGATAAAAACCGGATTTTTCAAATTAGTCGATGAAATGAAAGCGAATTGTTCAGAATCCGACTATCTCGGCTTCACTCTTCACAGTTTAAATTTGAAAACCAAAGAGCCGGGTTATGTAGCGTTTCGGCCGGTTCATCAAGTCAAAAGTGATGTTTTATTCGAAATTTTTGGTGGGATAATTCAAAGTAATGCCGAATCCGTAAAGTCAGCTGATACGTTTAGAGTAGATTGTACTAGAATTAACCTTCCTGTAGGTAGTGGTAGAGTAAGACCAGGTTTTTATAATAACTTTAAAGAAGAATGTAAAGCACGTAGAGGTATCGTAGTCATTAAGAATAGCGATAATCTGTGTCTAACGCGTGCGCTGGTAGTGGCCAAGGCTAACGTTAAAAAAGATCCCGAGTATGAATTGATAAAAAAAGACAGATGTCAGAGACAAACAACTAAGGCGGAAAAATTGATGGCGAAAGCCGGGGTCCAAATGCCTGAACAGAGAGCGGGGATCCCCGAACTTAATAAATTTCAAGACCACCTGAAAAAGTATAATATTACAGTTTATAACTACAACAGTAAAGGCCGAGATGTTTATTTTTCAGGTACTAACTCCGATGCTCAGTACAAAATAAACTTGTTGTACCATAGGGGTCACTACAATGTAATAACTAGCCTAACTGCAGCTTTTGCGTGCCATTTTTTCTGCGAAGCATGCCATGTCCCTTATGACCACAAAGGTTTACACAGATGTTCAAATATCTGTGCTGCGTGTCAAACCGTTTCTCCACCGTGTAAAGAGGAGCATGGGGGAATTTTATGCCCTGACTGTAACATGACCATGAAAAATCAGATCTGTTTCGCAGCCCACAAGAGTCAACGATGCAAGTCTGTCAAAAAATGTTTACAGTGCCAAAGGCTTGTCTTTCTCAACAGTCGTAAGTCAAAACATGTGTGCGGTGAAGTCTTTTGCAAAATCTGTAACGATTTCATGCCCCCGAACCATCAATGTTACATGCGGGTCGACACAAACAAACCAAAAACCAAAGACTTTCTTTTCATTTTCTTTGATTTTGAGACCCGTCAAGATGAAATTTTAACGGAAGAATCTAGAGTTCATAAAGTTAACCTTTGTGTTTCTCAAAAATTTTGTTGGAAACGCATTGGTGGGGAAAATTGCCAAAATTGTACCTCCCGCACTCGTGTGTTTAGACAAGACCCTGTAGTAAGATTCATATGGATTATGTAATGGATGTTAGGAAAAGTTTTAAAAACGTATGTGTAATGGCTCATAACGGTCAGGGTTTCGACTTTCAATTTCTGTTAAAGTACGTTCTCGAACAAACAAAATTCACTCCAGAGCTAATTATGCGTGGCACTAAAGTGATACTTATGGAGTTAGACAATTTGCGATTTATCGATTCGCTAAATTATTTCCCCATGGCCCTCTCTGCACTACCCAAAGCCTTTGATCTCCCCCCGGAGAAGAAGAAGGGTTACTTCCCTCATCTTTTCAACACTTTGGCAAACCAAAAATTATGTAGGCCCCATACCACCCAAGGAGTACTATTGCCCTGAATCAATGTTTGAGAAGTCTTACAAAGATTTTGAAAATTGGCACAACGATCAACTTAAACAAAATGTAGTTTTTGACTTTCAAAAAGAGTTGGTCGAGTACTGTATCTCCGATGTGGAGATACTGGCGCAAGCGTGTATTAAGTTTAGAAACATGTTTTTGAAAGAATGTAACGTAGACCCGTTCATGGAAGCCGTCACCATAGCCAGCGCCTGTAATTTGGTTTTTAGACGGAATTTTCTCAAAGCCAACACTATTGGTCTAGTCCCAAAGAACGGATACCGTATGGTTGATAACCAATCGCCTATTGCTTTACAATGGCTTACTTGGGAGGAAGACCAACGCGGTATTAGGATCCAACACGCAGGACGGGAAAGAGAAGTAAAAATTGACGGTATGAAAGTAGACGGTTTTGACGGGGAGCGCGTATACGAATTTCAGGGCTGTTATTTCCACGGGTGTCCTAAATGTTTCAGATACGATAGGGAAGCATCCTTGCCCGATGATCCCTCAGACTCCCTGCACTTAAGGTTCGAGAGAACCAAATCCAAAATAGATAAACTCCAAAATTCCGGATACGAAGTTATTGAAATGTGGGAGTGTGAATTCAATAAAATAAAGAAAGAACAAAAATTGGATTATCTAAATTCTCTCCCCATTCTAAACACACTCCCACTCAATCCCAGAGATGCCTTCTTCGGGGGAAGGACAGGTAATGCTAAAACCTTCCACAAGTGCGAGGACGGGGAAACAATTCAGTATGTAGACGTTTGCTCCTTGTACCCGTTCGTCAATAAGTTTTTGCCTTATGTTTTATCCCATCCAAAAATCTTTGTAGGTGACAAGGAGTGTAGAGAAAGAGGCATGGAGGCCGAAGGACTCCTAAAATGTAAAGTATCGCCTCCGCTAAATTTGTACCACCCCGTCCTCCCTACACGTATGAATGGTAAATTAATGTTTGTTTTATGCCGTACATGTGGTCTAGAAATGCTAAACACGGACTGTAATCATAGCACCGAAGAAAGAGCATTGACAGGGACATGGACAATGCAGGAAATACGCAAGGCTGTAGAAAAAGGATACAAAATTTTAGAAATGTACGAGCTTTGGGATTATAAAATTATTACTTACGAAGACGGTGGCCTTTTTACGGATTTTGTAAATAAGTTTCTAAAAATTAAACAGGAGGCATCGGGCTACCCCTCCTGGTGCCTCACAGAAGAGGATAAAGCCGTGTATATTCAAAATTATTACGAGCACGAAGGTGTCAGACTTGACCCTTCCAAAATTGAAAAAAACGGGGGTCTTCGCTCTCTCGCAAAATTGATGCTAAATTCTTTCTGGGGAAAATTCGGACAGAGGGAGAACCAAATTAAAACTTCCATCATTAGAGAACCCGACGAGTTTTTTAAATTACTAACAAGTCCCGGGACACAAGTAAACGCCATTCAAGAAATTAACGAAGAGGTCCTCCTTGTTAACTGGCAGAACATAGACGAAGTCGGTGAATCCCTGCGAACCGTAAACGTTGTGCTCGCGGCCTTCACCACCGCACACGCTAGACTTAAGCTGTACAGTTACTTAGATCGAATAGGCAAACAAGTACTTTACTATGATACCGATAGTGTATTGTACATACGTAAGGAAGGTTTTGTACAGTGTCCCCACAGGGGACTACTTGGGCGAAATGACCGACGAGTTGGTTGACTATGGTCCAGGGTCATACATAGTAGAATTTGTTTCCGGAGGCCCCAAGACTTATGCCTATCTTGTTTGGTCCACTAATAAAAACGCACTAGTTGAAGTTTGTAAAATAAAAGGCCTTACTCTAAATTTAAAAACTAGTGAAAAACTAAATTTTTCAAAATTAAAAGAAATGGTACTTTCTGAAAGCAAGCAATCATTAGAGATCACTGAGAACCGCATTAGGCGTACTAAAGACAGAAACATAATTACCGTAGAAGAAACTAAAATGTTTAAAGTGACTGGACCAAAACGCAAACACGAAGGTAAGTATGAAACTCTACCATTCGGTTACAGTAAAAGGCTAAAAACTTACAAGTAACTACACTCTGATCCCATTAGTCGATTCGCTCGCATCTCCTCTGCTATTCTAAGTACACTCTTTAATAACACGATCCTCCGTAAGTTCACAGACCCGCCTTCCGCATATCAGTGAACTTTTTCAAAGTCAAGGTAATAACTCTTTGTTCATCTGACATGTTGACACTAACTAACTAACTGACTGACTTATAAAGACGCACGAGCCTCATACTCCCCACTATCACCGTCACCAATCGCAAGCGTGAGTCCTGTTCCATATATTGATTTTTAAAGACTTGCACATGACAAGGCTATGCCCCGGACAGCTTCAGGGGTTCTGGAAGCGCGAGTGAATGAGACCTCTAAGGCCGGCGTAAAACCTGTAAGCCCTGGGGTCACGAATGAAGGTCACTGGCGCGGCCTAACAGCCCGTAAACCTGAATGTTGTGTGTGTGAATGAGACCTCTAAGGCCGGCGTAAAACCCGTAAGCCCTGGGGTCACGAATGAAGGTCTCTAAGGCAGGCCTAAACTCTGTAAGCCCTGGGACCTGAATGTTGTGCGTACGACAGAACCCCTGGAGGTACCCCACTGGCACGGCCTGACCTAGAGAGAGACTATCTTAAGGACTTACCTACAGCCTCCAAGTATTTCAAGAACATTGCATTGTCCTCCTCTTCGTCGGAGTACCACCCGACGTCGTAGTCTTCTATAGGTCCCTCGAAAGGGACACGAGACCCTGATGCTGAAAAAAAATCCGATACTCTGAGTATCTATCTGATTGAAAATCATTAGTAAACTTTTGAAACAAGTATTACGTACATTTAGCGGTCTGCGATGGAGGCGGTGGCGGAGGAGGCGGTGGCGGTGGAGGCGGTGGCGGTGGAGGCGGTAGCTCCTTGGCGAGGTACTGCCACAATACCACCAGCACCGTTGCCAACATTGTAACTGACTGACTGCGTTACAGAACGCGAGAGCTTTATGGAAGGGAGAGGTCACATGACCTCAAGTCAATGTCGCCGGGGAGGTGCGAGTGTTTCATTCTAACTCAAACCATGGCCGAGTCTAGACCATTCCAACCACGCTCCCTGTTTGACCTCGCTAAAAAAACCGTGGTCAAGCAGTTCCGTAACGACTTCCGTGCCCTTATGAATTTAGAGGTACCACGAACGGTCATGGACGCTCTCATGGAGGAGCACGGTAAATACGACTGCCTCAGTGCTGAGTCTGTACTGTACACACCACTTGGAGGTTCACACTCTTACTGCGACCTAACGTGTGCCATCACGGGTCTGGCTATAGAACCTTACTTCCGGATGTATTTTGAAAGTCTACGCCCCAACGCCTCCATTATTCATTTGATAAGATACCGTATGACCCCCAACAGTTACCTTCTCGGTACGGAAAGAAACCTTGCGCTAGAGCCGGAAGTTTTGATCCATGCGGAAAATGTATATTACTTTTCGCTATCTAGCGATGATATTGAACATCTAGACAGGACATTACGCTGTAGGACTTGCAGAAGGTCTCTGCTCAAAAATGCGTGGAGAGGTAAATGCAACTGCCTCCGCTAAACCGTCTAAGCAACAAGGGATGGGACAGTATTTGATCACAGGGCGACAACCAGTTACTTCTGGATTGGCCCTCAAAATCAAATACTGTTTAACCTGGGCATCGAGCATGCGAGTGTTCGATGTGGGTGTTCCAAACCACACCACTTAGACGAATATAAATACCGGTGATATACAGATTAAAAATGTATAAACTTGTATATAGTGTTGATATCACTGTAAAATTGTAAATACTCTTGTAAACACTTATATTTGTGCAAAGTGTGAGGTCTCAGTGGGGGAGTCGGTGGTGGTGGGAGAGTAATCGTGGTGGTGGTGGTGGGAGAGCACTTCATTCTCAATCATGGCGTGGAACCCAAAGAGCCTCTATGATCTTTGTCTACGGCAAATTGCCCGACACCGTATTGACTTCTTACGACATATCCAGATCCCCGAATCCATCCGTCGGGAAATTAAATCTAAACATCGCGAATACTGCTTTGAATTGGTAGTCAGATACAAAGAAGTTTACGACGGACGCAGACTACGCAGACTTTGTCATATGTGTGCTCGTGACCTTTCAGCTGTTCTTTGGCAAGAAGGATTGACGTCCACGTATTACTTCACGGAAGATACATTTTACACAATGCGTAGTTTATGGGAGTGCGCATTGTGTAAAACTCACCTCTTTTACTATACGACCGGGCGTTGCATGTGCGATCATTCCATTGTCTAAGCAACAAGGGATGGGACAGTATTTGATCACCGGGCGACAACCAGTTACTTCTGGACTGGTCCTCAAAATCAAATACTGTTTAACCTGGGCATCGAGCATGCTAGTGTTCGATGTGGGTGTTCCAAACCACACCACTTAGACGAATATAAATACCGGTATACAGATTATTTTTTCTTCATTTACAAAATGGACGCGATAGCGAAAGAACTGCACAAACCGGCTAGGCGTAACTACCCCAGACGCAGGGTTACGCTGAAAGGAATTAATGACCTGTATCAAGCCGACCTTGTAGAGATGATACCTTACTCGAGAGTAAACAGAGGTTACAAGTATATACTGACGATGCTAAACTGTTTCTCAAAATTTGCGTTTGCCGTTCCTATAAAGAACAAGACCGGCGCTGAAGTCGTGCATGCACTAGAATCTATACTGTCTAAACACAAGATGAAAAACTTTCAAACGGACCACGGTAAAGAATGGTACAACAGTCACGTTAAAAAACTTTTAAACAAACACAGCATTAACCATTACTCTACCCAATCACATTTGAAAAGTTCTATTGTGGAACGTCTAAACAGAACCCTGAAAGAAAAAAATGTACGAGAGATTTACGGCACACGGTAGCTACGAGTGGTTAAGTATTTTACCAGACATAGTCAAGGAGTACAACAGTAGTGTGCACAGGACAATCGGTATGAAACCAAAAGATGTTAGACGAAAACACGTAAAACAGATTCTCGCCCGCATAAATAAACATAATAAAGTGGTTAAAACAAAAAAATCCCAAATTCCGTGTAAGCGATCAGGTTAGAATTAGCAAATACAAAGGTGTATTTAAAAAAGGATATCTACCCAACTGGTCAAATGAAATATTTACAATATTTGCGATAAAACCTACAAAACCTGTAACGTATATATTACAAGACATAAGAGGTGATATTTTGCAAGGCGGTTTCTATGAACAGGAACTGATAAGAACCGCAACAGGAAATGCCTATCTCGTTGATAAAGTACTCCGGCGGAAAGGCTCCAAGGTCTTGGTGCGGTGGCGCGGTTTTGACGATACTCACAATAGCTGGGTAAACTCCAAAGATATTATTAAACTTAAAAAAAAGAAAGTAAATTATAAAACATGATGCAATACCGTGGAACCGTCATTACCAAAATGAAGCTCGTAAAGCAAGCCACGACGTTTAACGTCCACAACATGGACGAGTATATAGGTAGCGGTTTAAGTCGCAAAAACAAAAACGGTCCGCTTTTACCAGACTCGATAAGAGGTTTAATTGTAGGTCCTTCAAACTGTGGTAAAACAAACGTGTTATTCAATCTGATCACCGATCCGAACGGATTACGATTCGAGAATGTGTACGTATTTTCAAAGTCATTGTACCAACCAAAGTATCAATTACTGGCTAAAATGATACCGAAGGAAGTAGGGTATTTCGCGTACGACGATAGCTCCCTGGTCATGAAACCGGACGAGGCTAAGGAAAACTCTTTGATGATTTTTGACGATATAGCTTGCGAAAAGCACGGCAATTTCCGCAGTTACTTTGCTATGGGGAGGCACAAGAACGTAGATACATTCTATCTCGGTCAAACCTACAGTCACGTACCGAAACAGCTGGTCAGAGACAATGCAAATTTCATAATACTCTTCAAACAGGATGATATGAATCTACACCACGCTTACAGTGATCACGTCAATACCGATATGAGATTTGAAAAATTCAAACAGTTGTGCAGTATGGCGTGGAAGGACAAACACGGTTTTATCGTCATTAGCAAGGACGATGACATTGATAAAGGGAGGTACCGAGTAGGTATAGACAGTTTTGTTCAAGATCTATAATGGTGAGGATCTACACTTATAACGACATCAGAGGGTTCTCGGACCAGAGACTCCACAAAGTCAACTCAAATCTGTGTACGTGGTACTACCCGGACAAGAAAAAATTTTGCGGTAATTACTGTAGCAGACGACCACCACACGGTTTCCTTTTCAATAGAAGGTGTTGTTGGAGACACAAACGCCAAGGACAGTACAGTGCAACCATTCCTCCTGTAATTCTGTTAATGATTTCGTCCAGCGAACGGTTTTATAAACCGCGATATCTGGATAGAATTTTTGAAAAAAGAGCCAGGAGAAAGGTGTACCGTTTTGAACTCGTTGTATACCACGAAGACATGTTAAAGTGTACTGTGCGGGAATCGCAGAACCTCTTGTCCCGATTCAGACCGTTTCCAGACCAATTCGGTAAGCTTGTACCGTTGAGAAACGCACACGGCGGTATATACTTTGCCCAAGTCTGTATAAAGATGTTGGAGTACGCTTGTAAAGTCCCACACACCTCACGTTGCATCATTCTCACGGAGCGAACTATACCTATTAGGAAACCCGTTACAATCTACAGACAAGTATTGGCCTCGAAATGCTACAGCGACATCAGCTATAACGTGGCGTACGGGCCGGTCCCACGTGGACTACCGAGAGGCGAGAGAAACAAAGAGTTTGCGGCTGTAAATAATCTGTGCCAGAGCCTCTTTACTTCAGAATTTCTAAAGGTGGCCTTACCAACTGTCCCTATGTACTGTGAAATGTTCGGAATAAGTCTGATGGACGGAGTGTATAGTATTACAAACCGTGATCAGTTTGAGGCGTGGAGGAGATTTACAGGAGCCAATCCTTGTGAGTTCTGGCTACTCAAACTCATACCTGATCCATATACACGGTAGGGTGAGGAACCCTATCGCTCGGTTAAAAGAGTACATGGATAAGACGGTAGAGAATGACAAGTACACGGTGGCCGAGATCCCGCAGTGGAGAGACGGATGGAAGAGGAACGTTTGTATTTAGATCACGAGCGCAAGTGCAAATACCGAGATCAGTCTACTTCAGGAAACTGGGTACGGTAGCGTCACTTGGTGACATTATACACTACCTTAGAAAACACAAGAAACGCGCAATGTTTTTCAGACAAGTCGAACTACCGTAGTTAAAAGTGTCAACTCAACACGGACACGGTCAGTGTGCAATATGGAGCCAAACAAGAAGAAGGTAAGATTTGACGACAGAGTGAAGGTTCATTTCGTTCCAAGATACGATGAGTGCAGAGGTATTGATGTATCACATGTTTTTGAGCAAATGAGGAAAGCGTATATAAATGTTAAACGGACAGATGGTGACATCATTGATAAAAATGGAGCGGAACCGAGAAGAAACAGCTTACAGCTGAGATATCAAAGTTGAGAACGGCCATCAGGCGAAAGTATAAGGAGTTTAAACAAGGGACTCTGTCTACCGAGATACGTCTGGAAAACCAGTACAAACCACTCCTGTCTGAACTGCGAAAGAAAACCAAGAATTCCGAAAATATAAAAATCGAACCTGAGGAAGAGCAGCAGGAGATAAAAGAGGAACTCTTCTCTCCCGCTGTAACATCATCTCCGAGAGTACCCGCTTACTTACAGGACGACGAAGTGCTGGAGACTAGTGATCCACCTTTACCCGAAGCAAGCGATATCCTTTCCACCGCTAAAGGACAACTAGAGGCTTCACAATGGGTGGAAAACACATTCCAAAATGCACTTACAGTCAAGTACATGAAGTCACTGATGAAGGACATTCCCAGTCAAAGAAAGATTGATTCCATATACGGACCACGCTATGATAACGGCACACTAATGATTGGAAACAAAGTGTTAAATTTCGATAGTAACGGCAGTATAGTCATAGATGATGTGTACTACAAACCTACGAAAGGTCTGTACGAATTAGTCTTTAAACGCGCACCGTTACATTACGATGAAACTGATTTCAAGTCACTTACAAGGATATATTGAACAGGACACACGCTCACAAAAGAGGTTACAATTATAAAAGTACCATAAACCGTAACAAATCGACAAAATACGAACTTGTCATTTCAAAACTATTTCCCCAAAGCTTACTCGGGCAAAGGCTTCAAGGACATGTCAAACCCTGATCCCGTGTATTACGACGATCCGAATGAATTGTGTGAGAGGTTAAAGGTTTTAATAGGTTCAGCTGAGGCGGGTAATACGGGTCATAAAAACGAAATTATAAACATCGTGGAAGAGTTGAGGGAGTTGAAACTCATCCGTGGTAGAGGAAATTCCAGGTATAGAGCATTGGTATAAAAAGTAAAGGATGTTCTCTTAGATTACAGTTTCAAAATGAGCGTGGACAAGTTTGGTCGCACCGGTGGCGAGACCGGTAAAAGAGGCCCTCCTGGGGTCGGGTTTTCGCATAACGGTAGACGGTGATTACGATATCAAGGGCAAGCGGTTATGTAACGTGGCCGACGCCCAGCAGAGTCTAGACGCTATAAACCTGCAGACCTTGGACAAGAAATTAAATGGCACTAAAACAGATGTGACCCTGTATATGCTCAAGACACTAAATGTGAATAAACTCGATGCCAGAAATAACAGAATACCTAACGTAGCTAACCCTACGAACGAAGCGGATGCCGTCAACTTGCGAACGCTAAATAAAAGAACATTAACGTTCGATACTGAGATAATAGACGCTAAAAAAGAGAAGAATAATCAACCTGAGCGATGGTGAAGGATGAAACGACGCTGTCACTCTGTCACAACTACATACTCTTACACCTATCAAGAGTATTAGAGATTCTACCGTTACTTTCAATAATTTCAGACTCCGCAGCGTTGGATGGCCAGTCGAGCCTAAGGGACGCCCGCTACGACTAAACGGTATGTAGATAGTCGTATACCCCAAATGGGCAAAGACGGGCATTGGAGTTTTGGACATAAGCGTCTGAGCGAGATTGAAGAGCCTCTATACGAGGGTGAAGCTGTTAATCTCAAATACTTTCAAAAAACACGCCATGACCAGAGCGGTTGCAAGATTGGAACGCGCAAAACCGGTAAAATCACTAATCTGAGAGATCCTACCGACATGAGTGACGCGGTGACCGTGAATTACCTAGTGAGAGTACTGAGCGAAGTCTATTACGGTATGTACAAACTACTGGCTCCGACGCTGGGACGCTATACACTTAACCGATAAAGACGAGTGGATCAGGTTCAACATTGTCAACCCATACTTTAGGGACCCGGTGAGCAGGGTGGTGAGATCGAGATATAAGTAGGTTGTTGACATTTTTACCGTCAGTTTACTTTAGAACCTGGCGAGATGCGGTTCTCGGTATTAATTCTGTGTGTAAGCTCCTCTGATAGCTGCTAATAAAACTTTGTTGTACTTGGAGAAATACGGCTATCTCAACAGCAACGAAACATCGCTGACTAACAATATTAAGGACGCCATTACGAGGTTTCAGGAGACGTTCGGACTACAGGTGACCGGATATGAAAACGAGGAGACGCTGAAGCTGATGGACACACCCAGATGCGGTAACTCGGACGAAGGCATAGCCCCGTTTTCCGTGAACCCATTAGTTAAATGGAACTCAACTCGGGTCACGTGGAACATGATTGGCTCTGGCATCCAGTATGCCAACATCGTTGAGAGAGCGTTTTCCTTGTACTCCAAGCACTCTGCTCTCGAATTCCGTAGAAGTTACAGTAATCCCACTATAATGGTAGTGATTTCCCCTAAGAAACACGTGGCGTACTACCTTAAAAGCACTTGCAGTTACGATTTTGACGGTCCAGGCGGTGTTCTCGGCCACGCCTTTCTCCCTCGACCGTGGCTGAACCAATCGGATATACACCTTGATTTCGAAGAGGACTGGGACTTTACAATGAATATACCCGCACCGGAGAAGGACTTCGTTCTTTACAGTGATGGTCCACGAAATAGGCCATGCTCTCGGTCTTCAGCATTCGTCTGTGTTACGATCCGTAATGTTTCCGTCCTATTACCAGCCATCGGGTATCAACAACTTGTACGAATTTGATTTGGACAGAGACGATCAGCTTGCAATTCAGGTTTTGTACGGACCGCCTGTCCCCTCCTCCTCCTCCTCCTCCTCCACGTCCACAACATCATCCACTACAACATCCACTACTACTACGACAACAACAACATCAACTACCACTAGGCCTACCACGCCTACACCTACAGAAATTGGACATTTGTAATTTACGGCACAAACTCAACACGTTCTTAGTAGTGAGAAACAGGACTGTACGCGTTTTACGGTAAATACGTTTGGATACTCAGCCTGAACGAAGCCCATAGAACGCGTGAAGAGTTTACCAATCCTCTGATAATTACAGAGTGGTTGACGTTCTTACCGTCGAACTTTAATAATGTCTCAGCCGTGTACCAGAGACCGGACGGAGACGTAGTCATGATTGTGGACAGGACTTTATACGTTATAGATTACCCGTCACTTAGACTGTCCAATCAAAGACCCATTAGCAGAATCGTACATAACAGAATTAAGAAAGTCAATGCAGCGTTAAACAGTAATATGGGTAAGACCTACTTCTTTGTCGATGACAAGTTTGTCGTAGAGGTGAACGAATGCACCCTCACAGGCACCATGTTAGGGATGACCTCAAGCGTACTCCCAGGTGTTCCAGGATCTATAAAGGGTGGATTCAGGTATATAAACGGTCGTATTTACTTTATAACAGACAGTTACGTGCTGGAGTTTGACGAGTTTACCGGTACTGTCACGAAATCCGAGGCGGACATCTTCGACGTACTGCAGATTACTTGTGTGCGTGAATCGCTACTCAAACAGTTGTATAAATGGCGAATCACAAGCGTAAATCAAACAGAGTGAAACGAGCTGTCAAGCGGGGCAGAGGTATAGTGACCAGCGCGCTGAGAAACGCACTGCCCGCTGTAGGCACCATAATAAATCGTGCTGTTGACGCTTTACCAGTTGAGTTACACCTCCCCGGGGGTTTTCGGTACTGCGGGCCCGGCACCCGATTGTCTGAGAGACTTGCACGTGGCGATAAGGGTATTAATAAGTTGGACGATTTTTGTAAGCTGCACGATATAGCGTACTCGAAATATACGGATTTGGAACACCGGCGAGAGGCCGACAAAGAATTGGCCAGAAGAGCTTGGCAAAGGGTGAAATCAGGAGACGCTAGTGTAGGAGAAAAGGCTGCGGCCTTAGCAGTGACTGCGGCCATGAAAGCTAAAACAGCGTTTGGGGGTGGGAGAAAGAAAAAAACAAAGACAAAGCGAGGGAGGGGTAAGTCAAAAGGGCGAGGTCTCTACCTGAAACCTTACCCAAAGAGGGGAGGTGGTGGTGGGGTGAGGAAAAGGAAGAGGTGTTGTAAAAAAAAACAACAATCTCGATACCGATAAAACCTCTAACAAACCACGAATTGATCCGTTACGCGAGGTTACTCGATATTCCGAACTTTCGAGGTGTATACATGAGGGACACACTGCCCAAGACCCCGCGGCTGTACGAGTCGGCCATAGTAAATCTGGACAGTTCACGAGGTGAAGGAACGCACTGGGTCTGTTATAAGAAACTAGGAAATAGAGTGTACTACTTTGACAGTTTTGGTAATCTGAGACCGCCGGTAGAACTCGTATCTTACTTTGGGTCCGGTGTCAGTGTACAGTATAACTATGAGCGTAAACAGTCTGATGCCTCAGTAGTCTGCGGACACTTGTGTTTGAAGTTTCTAGCAAATAATGTTTTCACTTAGCGGTGTGGCTCCGCACGTATCTTGTGAGGTCTTTCCACCAATGGATTTGAGCGATGGGGAGTACGAAATCGGCCTAATTGACCTGTCCACGTACTATACAATTCCGAACATTGAAAAGGGTGTAAATGACAAGTTTCACTACGGAAACGGTAAAGAGATAGTAATAGATGAAGGGTCGTACGAAATTGAAAACATTGAAGAATATATCAAGTCGCACATTGACGGAGGCGTGACGTTCAGTCTTAAGGCAAACAATAACACTCTAAGGTCCGAAGTATCGTGCAGTGAAGCGATACATTTCGAAATATCGGGATCCCTAGCCCCTGTACTAGGTTTCACCGCGAAAATGCTCGAGCCTAATAGAGTCCACATGTCCGACCTCCCCGTCAGTATTATGACGGCAAACACGATACGTGTTGAGTGTAATATCGCCCGAGGATCCTTTCAAAACGGTGTGTAGAAGGACACGTGCTGCATGAGTTTTACCCTGAAGTCGCTCCAGGGTATAAAATAGTCGAGAAACCGAGCACAGTCATCTATTTACCTGTGAACGTCCGTAGGGTGAACAATATAGCTGTCTCTCTCAAAGACCGGACCGGTGAATTGATAAACTTTAGAAACGAACCGTTATCGTTACGTATACACATAAGGAAACGGCAATGGGCCTAGTATTTAGAGAAGTCCCGTACACCGTTCCCCTCATTCGATCACAAAAGACCGCGGTGTTAACACCTAAGAACATCAAGTTTATTAGATCGCTGGGTTTTAAGTATGGCTCTGCTATCGATAGAATCGGCCGCGTCGAGTACGATGAGGCGATAACCGGTTGGGAGTTTCACTCTCACAAACCGTACGCCTCGTCAACTCTAAAGAATAATGACGAAATCAGGATTCCAATCAGTCAACAGGATATAATTACAGCACCGTTCGAAAGCAGTTTACACATCAGCGGAAAAGTGCGTGCCAAGAAGGCGGATGGGGCCGCGGCCAGTGTTACATTAATAAACAACGCTATTGCATTTTTATTCGACGATATAAGGTACGAGATCGGCGATATAGAGATTGACAGGGTGAAAAATGTAGGTATTACAAGTACAATAAAAGGACTGATTTCCATCAGGAAAGAGGAGGAGGCTGGTCTCTTGAATGCATGTTGGCTAGGTCCGGGTGAAAACCGGTCAGGCCAGTGAATTTACATATTCAGTGCCTCTAAAACTGTTGCTGGGTTTTGCCGAGGATTATAAAAAGATCGTGGTCAATGTCAGACAGGAACTGATTATCTTGAGGTCGGCTACCGACATTAACGCGGTCAAAAGCACGGATGCGGCTAACCTCGACTTTGAAATGAATAAATGAATAAATGAATAAATGAATTTATTTCCCATATAGAAATTCCACAATACAATTATTTGAACCATTGAGAAAAAAAAAAAAAAAAAAAAAAAAAAAAAAAAAAAAAAAAAAAAAAAAAAATAACCTCGCTCTACTGGCGTGTTTCCACACATTACTGTATCCGACAGTTACAAATTGAAATTATTGCGTGTTATTGAGAAAGATACTCTGATTCACCTGCCGTTTCGATCCTGGGAAATCCACGAATACCCCTCTTTACCACAAACGACTCGTCAGAGTTGGACTATAAAAACGAGTTCTCAAATTGAGAAACCCCGCTACGTTGTTTTGGCATTTCAGACAGGAAGAAAAAATGATCTGAAAAAGGATGCGTCTTCTTTTGACCGTTGTGACCTGACAAATGTAAGACTGTATTTGAATTCGCAATATTATCCTTACGACAATGTCCACGGTGACTTGTGCATTTTTTACGAGATGTTTACAAGATTCCAAAGCTCGTACTATCAGAAACCGGGAGCGCCTACCGTTGATTTTGAAAAATTCAAGTCCCACGCACCACTCTATGTGATTGATTGTTCTAAACAGAACGATTCGATCAAGTCGGGACCGGTAGACGTGAGATTGGAATTTGAGGCGAAAAATAATTTTCCGGCAAACACGACGGCATACTGTCTCCTCTTACATGACTCCCACATGGCGTACACCCTGCTTACCGGTAACGTAAAACGTATGATGTAATAGTGGTGGTGGTGGTGGTGGTGGTGGGGATCGTTAGGTATAAATTGAGCGACTCCTACACCGACGTACATTACCTACCCAGTGTTGAAAACTCTCGCAACGATGGCGCGGTTATACATTCGCGGTTATAAGGAAGAAGAAGAGAGGAAATTATTGGGATACCTCGAGTGTACTAATTTTACATCCTATACCGACTTTTACGATGTTAAGGACTTTAACAAAATTGAGGTTCGTTTTGAGGTAAACGATGAGCCCGAGGCCTACGACACGGATGATGAGGATAATCCTATTAAACAGGTTCTAAATAGGTATAGACAGGGTATATAAAAGCCGGAGTGTACACTTCCTTGTGGAAGCACGGCAAGATGAAGACATGTAAATACCTCGACTGTGCTAATTTCACACCTAATAGCGCGTTTTATGATGTGACGGGTTTTGACAGAATTAGGGTTAGATTTTGCAGAGAGGATGATGTGAAGCTGAAAGGGTATAAAAAGGGTATAAAAGCCGGAGTATACGCTTGCTTGTACAAGGACGGAAAATTTAAAGGGTGTAGATCCATCGACTGTGCTAATTTAACATCCCATCGCGACGTCTGGGATGTGAGGGACTGTGACAAAATTTATGTCTCTTTTTTGATAGATCCTCTCACATACGAACGGGAGGAGGAGGTGGAGGGGGAAGAACCACCTGCTAAAAAATCTCATTGGTCAAAATAAGCGCGTCTCTGATTGGTCTAAAATTCGGAGGATTAAAGTATATAAGGGGTACTGTGGAAGGTACGGTCATACAAGACCGAGACCGAGACCATGGAGGACCCATCAACGGCTATGGACCTGGAGCCTACGAGGATCCCAAGACGCAAGGAGCCTATAAACTCGTTAACGGGAATTTTTCTTAAGTCTGTTTACTTTATTGATTGTGATCTTTCAAAAGTGTGTGATTGTGGGTTTTGTTAAAAACCGGGGTGACTCTCTCGGAATACTGTTTAAGGGTAAAAAGGGTTGCGTTATTTTATTGGTCATTCGATGTGTTTAACGAGTTTTCACAACACTTCAATAGCGTTAGTCTAGCCTTGGAGACCTCACATAGGTTTTACGTAAAGGCGGATGGTGGGGAGGATATCAAGGTCATCAACGTATTTGGTAAGCAATGTGTGTTCATCTACGACGGTGAACATTCATTAACGCTTAACAAACACGAGTGGAATCAGTTCATTGCCAACATCCCACTGATGCACATCGTATTGAGAGACCTGTTCTTGATTGAGGAGCCTGTTAAAACCGCAATTGAAAACAGTGACAGTGACCTCCTCCCTAGTCGCATAGCTCACAGGCTGTCTCTCGAAATTGAACTTTTCAAACGGTGGCCAAATGGAGGCGGTAGTTGAGTTTCACGCTTTTAAAGATAATGACAATCGATTTATTGTAAAAGAGTTTGTAATAATCAGTCATCTCTTTCGTGCACACATCGTATTCAAGCCTCCATACGATAAAGCGGAGTTAAATTCTAAAATGGCCAGAACCGCTCGGTGGCTGGAGCGCCACTTTCACAACATCAAGTGGGAGGAGGGTGGTATAGAGTACGATGAGGAGCTTGATACGCGCTCTTTGTAAACCCTTTGCTACTGTATATACTAAAGGACTTGAAAAGGTCAACTTTCTGTCCAGCTTTCATAATAAACGTAGTTGATAGAAATGTAGTTGATAGTCAGGAAGCAATCGTTTCCGATAGTCATTGTATTTTACCTCAACATAATAGTGACTTCACTTATGCTTGTGCTTTAAAAAAAGCTCTAGAGCGGGGTGGGGTGAGTGAGTGGTAAGCTCCTAAGGCAGGCCTAAACTCTGTAAGTCCTGGGGCTTTCAACTGCTCTTACGGCAGGCCTAAACTCCGTAAGACCGGGAGCAGTTGTGTGTGTGTGTATGTGTGTGACAGATACCTCTATGGCAGGCCTAAACTCCGTAAGTCCAGGGGTATGTACCTCGCTCTAGATGCTGTAAAATAAATAAAAATAAAAAAAGTCTTTGCGAGTGTTTTACGAGTTACATTGAAAGGCTTCTCCGAGTAAAGTTACTTGTTACACTCGCGAGGATAAAAAAAAAAAATAAAGTATAAAATAAAACGTATCTCACCGAGAGACAGGGTTTCGGCATTGAGTTGAGAAGTCCTGTCATTGGTGAGGTACAAAAAAATATGTTGGGAGGTAGCAAATTTGTCATGGAATGGCTACCACCTGTGATGAGCGATGGTTGGGGCTCATCACCCGAGAGGTTAGGCCTACTGGGGATGCTCTCGGTTAACAAAAAGAACGCGCCTAAGACCTGACCTCATGGGTGGTGTGGAACGAAGGTCACCTTGTACCAGCACATGTGACAGGAAGCTGTCCGGCTGCATATAAGCAGAGGACGCGTGTGTATCCTGCACTTTCCTATCATGTCCGACTGTGAACGTTTAGCCATAGTCTGCTTCCTCATGGCCACCACCATGTTCGTGGTCATGCTGGGAGTACTGTGTTGTGCCCCTAGAGCCAGGATCGGGAACACTACAGTGTTGCTGTTGATTCTCGCACTCCTGAGTGTGGTATCAGCCGGCAGTGAAGACGTAAGTCATGCAATAATTTCATGTAAATGTTATACTGTTTTTACTAATATATTTAGTAATGTTCGATTAATGTTTAGGAACAACCCTCGACGGAGTCTACAAACGGTTGGACAGGGGACGATGATGGAGCCATAGACTTGGTACGTTTATATCCAACACCGTTATGCCTACACTTTAATGAAATCTATTACTGATACAGAATTATTTGCAGACTCGACCATCGACATCGCGTGGAGGTTGGTCGACGAGCGGGTGGTCTCGCAGAGGTCAGGAAGTGAGTGTTTGTTTCGTGTTTGTTTTCTGTTGTTGTTGTTGTTGTTGTTGTTGTCTAGCACATGTATCGCATAACTTATAAATATTGTTTTAGAACTCCGCCAGACCCCGCAGTGAGCCGGTACCCATTCCCACTACGGTACGTAAAATAGAAACTAATGTTGTTTTTTTTCGTCATATGACAGGTTTTTTCAATTTTTATATCTTCTGTATTATTTGCAGACGGCGCGACCTATCTGCGTGATAGAGGATGTCTTTTCGTTGGCTCCTCATCGTTTCAGGCCTATTGTGAGTTTTACTGTGATATTTTACGTGTTACACTTTACGTATGTACTACCTTAAGGAATTTATGACTAATGGGTTTGTTTTCTTTTGTAAGAGACGTGTGGAGGACTACATGGAGTTCTGTGACGAGGATCTTGGGCAGGTAATAACCATTCTCTCATCTATGTACCGATATTGAACGGTTTAGCGGCGTACACTGATGATTCTCCTCGTGTTTTACAGATGTTTGCAGAGTCCGACCTTGTCGAGGCTCTTGACCGGGCGGAGAGTCAAGAGCACGATAGGGAGATTTCGGAACTGCTGGATCGCCTGAACGAGCCGCAGGAGGTCTGGGATGAAACTAGTCTGGATCAAAGGGTTAGTTCCATCAATTGAAAGTACAATTTACGGATGTGTGATAAATAGCATATCTGAGGGTGTATGTATATGTACAGATTAGCTCACTGCAGCCTGCATTGCTGTCTCAATCACAGTCTGCAGCTGTTCAGAGGACAGCCGTTTGGGGATGGTCACTGCCTGCGGGCAGTGACGATAAACAGCTATGACACCTCTCAGAGGCGCCGTTCCGTAGACGCCTCTGTCGCACCGTCACCCACTCCTCCGACTCGCCCGCCCTCCCCGGTACCACCCCATGATGGTCTCTCAGGCCTCTCACCGACCGGCGGATCGTCAACGGAGTCTGCCTCTACGTTCCTATCGTCGCCAGAGTACGTCCCCTCAATACCCCCGTCACCGGAGCTCCCACAAATTCGGCCTACGGTACGCGATATTGAATTACTTGAATTGTACATTATGACTTGTTTACAAGTGATGTAATCTTTCTTCTTCTTCTGTTTTAGCCCAGGGTCGTGGAAGTGGCGAATCCCTCTGTCGCACCGTCACCCACTCCTCCGACTCGCCCGCCCTCCCCGGTACCACCCCATGATGGCCTCTCAGGCCTCTCACCGGCCGGCGGATCGTCAACGGAGTCTGCCTCTACGTTCCTATCGTCGTCAGAGTACGCCCCCTCAATACCCCCGTCACCGGAGCTCCCACAAATTCGGCCTACGGTACGCGATATTGAATTACTTGAATTGTACATTATGAACTTGTTTACAAGTGATGTAATTTTTCTTCTTCTTCTGTTTTAGCCCAGGGTCAGTGATTGGGAGGCGCGGGAATGTATTGCGGCCCTCTACGGTATCCGAGTACTGATGCGGGAGCTTGCAATGGACGGCCAGTCGCATCTTTCTAGATACCGACCATAGGCGACAGATCAGACTCGCTCCGGAAACTTGGCGGGAGCTTCGTGAGGACTTGGAGAATTTCCTACGATCCGTTGGGGAAAGAATGGAGGATGCCAGGCGTAATAAACACCACTCCTCCACCCCCGGACGCCGAGGAGACACCTCTGTCACAGCCGCGTAAAGTTGAGTGTCCTGTGTGTATGGTGAATCTTCCCACGGTTGCTCTTCGGCTGTGCGGTCATACTCTCTGTCGGACCTGTGCCGACAGAGTACACACACATGTCCCACGTGCCGAGCGTTAATCGTGGGGAGGTTCAACATATACCTCCCGAGGTAACTCCAGCTCTAACTTCAATTGGTTTCAAAAATTCATTTTCCATTTCAAATTCTTCAATTGGTTTCAAAAAATTCACTTTCCAAAGGGACGGGGCATTATCGGGTCGTGGAGTGACAACCAGTTTCAGACTGGACAGACTCCTATACCTCGGTAATGCTTAACCTGGGTACTGTGTTCCATACACAGTACGAGTGTTCCGCAACCACACTCAGAAACTCTCAGATAACGTTTTACTTAATTTTTATCTATATTATTATTAATATATAAATAATTATTTTGTAGTGTGAGGGGAACCCTAGGGAATTTTTCCCGCCAGCGCGCGCCACGGGCGCCGCCATCTTGGTTCCCGCCGAGAAAAAAGTGAGGTTATGTTTACGTGGGCGCAGCCATATTGGTTTTTTTTGATCACGTGATACATGGGCGCAGCCATGTTGGAATTTCCTCCGTCCCTCGTTTCTCCCTCTCCGGACCCAACAAATCACCGATTTTACCGAAAAACAACGATTTTGACACCCAAAATCACCCCAAAACACTAGGATAAGAGTGTGAGGAGGGAATTTCTCCCGCACATGAGGGAATTTCTCCCGCACATGAGGGAATTTCTCCCGCAGGGGGCGGAGCTTAACCGCCATCTTGGATCACGTGACCCCCTCTCGACCAATCAGAGCCCTGTCCGCAAGGGGCGCTAGGTCTAGAGAGAGAGAGAGAGAGAGAGAGAGAGAGAGAGAGAGAGAGAGAGATAATCTTTATTATACAATCATCAAGATTGAACATGGCGTCAAAGCAAAAGAGCATGTTAAAAGAAAAAAGAAAAAGAAAAAGAAAAACGGCAACAAAATATCAAGTCACAATCGGAAATTTGGCCAGTCCATAAACTCCTCAACGCTGTAGAAAGGGCGGACCAGCAGCCACTCACACAGCTTCCTTTTAAACAACTTAGGGCTGGTCCTCTTGACCTCCTCCGGCAGCAAGTTGAAGAGTCTGGATCCGGCATAGGTGGGCTTCCGCTGGAATCTGGTGGTACGGTGAACGGGAAGATTGAAGTCCTGAGCGTTCCTCGTATTGTAGGAGTGGGTGTCCACATTCCGCTGCAGCTTCGCGGAGACAGCCAGGGAAATAACCTCCAGCAGGTAGATGTTGACTACTGTCAAGATTTTCAGATCCCTGAAGGGTTTTCTGCAGCTCTCTCTCCATCCAATATCGGCCATTATTCTAACTGCCTTCTTCTGAATTGTGATAACACGCATGAGGTTGGTATGTGCGGCAGCTCCCCAAAGCACAATTCCATAGCGCAGGTGGCTCTCAAAAATGGAACTGTAAGTGGTTCTGACAGCATCAGAGGTGCTGATGTGCATCACTCTCCTGATAGCATATATTGCACTGCTTAGTTTCTTGCACAGGGCATCCAGATGTTCCACCCAGGACAATGTGGTGTCAATAACCACCCCCAAATGTTTAGCGGCCTCAACGCACTCAATATTGGGAAATTCTGACACCTCCTCTCTCCTTGCTCCAAAATTGAGTTGTTTGGTCTTAGATTCGTTGAAGACCAGGTCGTTCATGCAACAGTACTCCACAGCCAAGTTTAGCGCAATGTAGGATTGGACCTCCAGCTCTACTGACATACACTATTATCAAACTGTGTTGTATATATGTAAATAAAGTGATAGAATGAGGATTGAAGGAACTTTAAAAATGCAACGAGTCTTAATAACCCTTTCATGAAATATCCTGCATGTTAAAACGTCACTTTATTTTATTCAAAATGTTTCTGGCTTAGTTTAATATACGACTTTCCATAGTGATTCTCACAGGACCAATGCATTAAAGTTTTGGAACGCTCAGCCAAATTTCATTAAGTGATATACTCTATCATCAAACATATTGCTTCTTATACGGTAATATAAAGGTCCTTAAAAACATTATAATCCAATGATCCATTTTTTTTAATAAAAATTCTTGCAATCAGATAGACATACATTAATGTCTACAGCCTCTCGAGTAACATGCCATGATACGTATAAGAACAATATTAAAAGATGCGCTCACGCTTAACCAGTTATTAGTTTTATATCTGTTTTATACAAAGCCATAACATTTAAGTACAGGAATGTGTGTTTCGTATGTAGGATTGATTTTAGCGTACGTTCCTCGATAGAAACTATTCCACTTGTTATTTATAACTGTGATTATATAATAAAACAAATATTTATATGCATATAAGAGCAGAGTACTTACGTTTTTACTCTCAATTTGCATATTGAAGGTTTACGATAAAATATTTATTTTTTGGCGTCGCTTTAGGGCGTTTAAGAGATTTCTAATCTCCTTCTATTTTCTCCAGGATTCCACCAAAGTATAAATAGAAACTATTCTAGTCGGGTGAAGTAAATGCGATCAAACTAATATAAAGTTTGTTTCACAAAAGCTTCAACTATACAGTGACATGACAAAGGAACTTCAGAAACACTACAAACTTTTACATCAAAGTCGTCTGGAACATTGGAGTTAACCCTATTCCTGTGAGTAATCACGGAACTGTAACTCCATTAGTTACACGATACAAGTATCTTACACGTGCACTTACAGTACAAAACTTAGTTACCAAATCAGAGTTGACATAGTTACCTTAGTTAACTGGTTTCTAATTCCGGTGTTAATCACACTATTATTCACAATATCAAAAGTATACAGATTTCTTACAAAATAGTCTTGTGAATTATATGATATTATAATGAATAACTTTGCTGACAAGAATTATTACATGTGATTCATAATTCCATATAGGGTAAAACCTATTATATAAATGAACACATAGTATAATAACATGTATTGCACTTTCATTAAACATAATGGGCAATCAAATAAACTATGTTCTTGTATACAATATAAACTATAATATATCAATTATATGTTTAATATAATGCTAACGTACACAATATTCATTACTTGAAACCTACAAATTCTTAAACATGGTTCTTTATCTAACTCAGACTTTCAACTATACATTTAAATCTATGCATATTTTATTTTACATTGTAGCCTTGAGCGTAAAAAAGAAAGAAAAAAAAACTTCCTTATTGAGGCGAAATTAGGAAACATATGGTCCTTTCTTACAATTAACCTCTCAGCTTAATAAGGCATAATAAACTGTACGTAAAAATGTGTTGTACTTAAAGACAATGATTTAAGTAAGGTAACGATATGTTTCTTCATGTGACTATTTCCTCCATGATTACACTTAACTATTAAGTTTCTCTATTACAATATTAACCGTGAAAACCAAACGAAATTTAATAAATGATCTGAATTTTATTGGGTTATAAAGTTAGCTTAATAAAGTTATAAATAGCTATAAGAAAGTCAAACAGTTGTTTAAAATTAAACAAACATTTTTTACTTACTTTTATTACACTCTCAAACCACGATATCAAAAACTTATACTTTCTCAAAATAATACAATATAACAATTTTAATGCAATATAGCTGGCACTAGTAAAACGATCAATTCAATTCAATAAACTAAGAAAAAAAGTTCAATAATGATATCACGAACCGATTTATCAATAGGGTCGCTGCTTGAGATTCACCTTTATTTCTTCCTGTGGCGTTAAGCTGAGACTGCTCCCGACCTTCGGCAATGAGATATAATACATCAGCTAAAGGCTACATCCCACTCATCTATTCCTATCTATTTTAGTAATATTATAGTGTAATATGTCAGGGCAAACGCTTTTAAATTAAAAATAAAAACAATGATTTCATTATTATACTTGTATACAAGGTCGTAAGAGATTGACAAAACTTAAGTAAATAAAAATGGTTGTAGACAAAAAAAAACAACCAACAAGATTATATGAACAAATGTCCTCAGTGTGGTATTTATCTGTCCCTATGTGCTGTGTACTAAAGCGTGACATTAATAAAAATTTAAATAAATTGATTGAAAAGAGTGGACATTTTGATTGTTGGAGCCCAACACAATACTACATTCATACTCATTAAAGAATATAGTGTGATGTAGAGAATATAGCACAAGCTAACATGAGTGAAGAATTCAATAAGAAACAGTATGTCTTCTTCAAACCGAGATGGAGAGTAATCACTGGAATCTAAAAAATCCTACATAATGTGCGCATCCAGAAAATATGGCTTATTTTAAGAAACTATTTTAATAGACATCATTGTGAACGAAAAGAGATAATTAAAAAGAAAGTCAAATTTAAATTATTACAAGGAAAATAATAGCAGTAAACATTTTGGACACTTAACAATTTTTTGTATCCCTGAATTCTATCACTTTGCCGACGGGATGGCAGCAGTGCCCCCTCTCTATTATTGTCACCATCTCAACAACTAATCCGCTTTATAGAAGCTTAGCCAAAGCCATTTATTCACTGAATCTATAAAGACCCTTGTTTTGTTAAAGACTACCACAGCCTGTTATTTGTTATATAATATGTTAATTTAAGTTTAATTTTTTTAATGGTTAGTAAAAACTGTTAGTTAAAAATGATTGAAATTACAAGTTAATTTTATATCCATATATAACAGACAAAGCTCTCACTCACTCATTAATAATTCTTCGACTTCTCGATATCACTGAAAGATGAAATTTTGTACGCATTTTTAAATATGATAACAAAGCAATAAATATCAATCGTTGAAACTTCTATAGGCACTGAAATTTGATTCCAAAGCCCTAGAAGAATTATATTTTGTTTTACAACATATCTGTATCCTATAAAAATGACAAATATCATTCACAAGTCTGATGCTCTTATAAGACAATTAAATACTTGTCGTTTAAATGAATCAAGCATAAAACATACGAAGAAACTTATTTATTTTGTATAAATACTGTAATTATTTCACCCTTCAAATGAAAACCCTTGACAAAATGTATAATTCTATGATAATGATTTCCTTCACGTTATTAGTATATTTATCATCTCGAAAGTTTCTTAATATTATCGTTTACCAAACTTTTTCTATAGTTTATTAAATTGATAAAACATTTATTACTCGTATATAGGGATAAATATAAATGTACTGTCGATGTTGAATGATTCAAATCTCGTTAGAAAATTAGTGCTATAGGCAATGTTTTGGCAAAAACAAAACAAAAAAGGTTTGTAGTAACTTCTGTTGTATTTGTTTTTAAATTATGAAAAAAGAATGTTTAAAATAAATAATACTGTAGTAAAATTATTACAGTGCAGGTTTCAGTGGCGCCTTCATGCTATGATTTTTAAAATTTTATTTCCCTTAACAAAAGAATTTACAATAGTTGCATAGGTTCGGAAATATAAGGAATGTGAATACTCTCTACTTTGTTATTATATTCTATAATTTACAATCATATATTCAAATTGAATATATGATTATAAATTAGTTACTAAAATAGGAAGAAAGTGTTATTAGTTAAGAGTTTTGTTTTTATGTACATTATTTTGTAACAGTTTGTGATGTTATTTTGTAGAAATTTCATAAATTGATATACTGCTCGGGTTATTTAACTAAACATAACAGAAATCATTGGTTTACTGATATTATATATTGTTTTTATATAGTTTTTTTATTTTGTATTTTATTTAATCAAAATAAGAAGTATATTTATATTTTTCCTTAGCTGGCCAAACTTTTCTCTATTACTTATATAGTCAATTATGTAAGTATTCCACATTGGAAATAAATACAATGATAGAATTTAGAACCCGTAACCAATAGAAAATCCAAGAAAAATATGTTTATCTATAGTGTTATTGGTTTGTGCGAAATGGGGTATGACAAGGAGATGTTCCTTAACAACATGGTGTTTTGAGAAGATATAATAGAACAACTTGTTCACCGAGGTAATATGCAGCTCTCGACATCTTGGGTTAGTATATCGGATGTACTAGTAAGACAAACATGCACCCTCATATAAAATACAATAATAACTATAAATGGTACATACTAATTGGGTTTTTAAAGTAAGAATTTAAGTTGTATCAATATGCCATGCTTAACATAAGTTTACTTCTCAAAACTACATCTCCTAGAATATATTGGCTAGTTCAGTGTAATAAAATATTATTTATATTACTTTGGCATTTGTTCATGAATAAGGAAACCACTGCAACTGTAGTTACTGTAAGAAACTAAATTATTAATTTAACAATCTCCAAAACTCCTTAAGATCTGCAGACAACTTTTGTTTCATTGTATTAGGCCTCAAAGGTTGTGGCTTTAAAAATAGAGTTAGGCGTAACTGAGGAATTTTATATTGAAATGTACTGCATATTGCCGCAGAGACTATCAATCTCCAATGAGAAATCATCAGGATCTATATAGAAAACCGGGATCTATTCAAGCTTACTTGTTATGAATAAGGGTTTTAGCACTATAAATCATGACAAAAACTGTTTTCTGAGAGTAAATACCTCAGAAAATTTGAAAAAGTTCCCTATTCCTCAGACCAATATAAGTTATTTTATGATAAGTTACACCCTAAAATTTAAATTATGGTATTAACGTGAAATCTTAATCACTAAACTCTATCCTGTGTGGTGAACTAGAAACGAAACCTCGTGGGTGCTTACATGATCGCTATAGTTGAAACTTTCTGATGTTCCCATACATTTTAAAATATACTTGCAATGCCTTAAATTTTAGCTTAGATTAAATATTTTGGTTGGTTAAAATGTATCATTTTATATTGTTATTTATTTCATTTTTATGACTATATCAGTAATCATTAATATTTTCAAATTATAATAGTTGAGTTTAGTTGACTTAGATGCTCTTTATTCAAACACAAAAAAACTTCTAACGTGAATTATTACAATTTAAATCGAACAAAATGCATCATGCTGCTCATAAATGTCATTTCAATTTCTTGTTATTGAATTATTGGGGGAAATGCAGGTGTCAATATATTGAGCATTTAGTTACATAATAACTAATTCACACATACTCTATAGTGGTGCAATAAGATCATTAAAATTGGAAAAAGCCCCTGGATTAGATGGTTTTAGTTCTAAGTTAATTAAAAACATATATTCTTGTGTTTGTCAACCTTTCTCTCATATTGTTAAGATAAGCTTTTTAACCGGCATATTTCCAGAAAAAATAAAAGAATCAGTTGTGATACCTATACATAAGAAAGGAAGTACTAAGTTTTGTAATCAATATAGACCCATAACATTTGGTCCAAAATTATAGAAACAATTATGAAAAAAAAATTAATATCTTATCTAAACAAAAGAAATTTGTTTAGTCAAAATCAGTATGGTTTCAGAACAGGCAGGAATACAGAAGATGCAATTGTCCAGTTTATTTCTATAGTTTCAGAAGGTACTAATAATGGGAAGTTTGTGTCTGGATTGTTTCTGGACATTTGTAAGGCTTTTGATAGTGTCGATCATGACATTTTATTAAATATCCTACTGAAGAAAGGTATAAGAGGCATAGTTCATAATTGGTTTCGATCATATTTATCTAATAGAAAACAATGTGTAAGAGTATGTGATGTTCTGAGTGAAGTAGGTTTTATTGAATATGGTATCCCCCAGGGATCGGTACTTGGTGCAATTCTGTTCATTATATACATAAATAGTTTGTGCCAAGGAAAATTTCGAGGTACTTTATCATCTTTTGCAGATGATACCTCCCTTTGTTATGTATAAAACACGGTGGAGGAAAAAAAACAAGCTATGGTTGAGGACTTGACTGCACTCAAATGGTGGTTTTTGGAACATAAAATGCAACTTATATAATTATTATATATATATATAATTTTTTCAATAAACATTGAGTCACAAAAAGTACTTGCTCCGCCGGGATTCGAACCCGGATCTCTCACTTGCCGGGTGAATGTGCTACCATTACACCACAGAGCCCTCACTTTTTACGATTCAATTATTTTGTATTTGGCCATACCTGTCACATATGCGTTTAAATAACCAAAACTAACATATGATCGGAAAGACCAAATACCTGTCAAATTGACTTTTGTTTACATTAATTAAATCTGTATAAATGGCAATAGCCGAATTTAATTTTTTCAATAAACATTGAATCACAAAAAGTACTTGCTCCGCCGGGATTCGAACCCGGATCTCTCACTTGCCGGGTGAATGTGTATATATTTGCATTGTTTGTTTTATTGTAATTGTGATGGACTGTATATTCTGTTTTCTGCTTTGTATATTCTGTGTTTGCATATAAATATGCATATGTTATTGTTACTAAATGTATTGTATATTTTGGATAAGAACAATAAATTATTATTATTAGTTACAAGTTTGTTTGATTCGTTTATCAATAACATAAAAAATCTATTTCTCTGAATTGTCAGTTTATACCATATTTAACAATCTTTTTTAAACGATACATAAGGCCAGCGATAAAAACTTAACTTTAAAAAAACCGGAAATAAAATTTCAAGCATTTACGTTAAAATCATATTTACTTCAATAATGAACTCTTCATATAGATAAAATATAAAGCATAGGATATAAATTTTTTATATGCCCATGGCAGTATAATTCACGAAACCCTGTATCGTACATGTGACAAATAAACTCAATTTTTTATTTATATCAATAGCTATTTAAGCAAGGGCAAATAACGAATTAAACAAATAAATAAATCAAAAGACAAATTAATGATTAGTTATCTCAGGATTAACATAATACGTATTAAAAACTATAAATACTTTAACTAGCATTGACGTTAAATAAACTTTCATGTAATGTAGCTTTCCAAGCAAAACATTGTCCAATAGCTACTTAAAAGACATTATTTTAATAATTACTACGTTATAATACAGTGTAATAATCGCATTTCATTAACAGATTACAAGTATTAAAACACATACATTTACACGAACGGATATTCAGGATCATAAATAGCATACTTTAAATCCCTGGAATAAGTAATCCTTCAACCCACACCAATAGTCTCGGAGTGTTGGACAAACGTTAGGTTTGCGTTTATGTAATCATCCATTGTGGCTTCTCAGAACTTCATCTGTTGATGTAAAGGTATTTGATTCAAAACCTTCATATATTTTTCATTATTTATCTAAAGCCTCTTAGGCTAGTTGCACACACCCCGATTTTTGACGACCGATTTTTACTGGCCGTCCAAATTCCAATGTGAACCGGCGCCGATCAGCTGTCGGCGTGTGTGCCAGGTTCCGTTCCCTCATTCAGTTCAGTATTGGAATTTGGACGGCCGGTAAAAAATCGGTCGTCCAAAATCGGTGTGTTTGCAACTACCCTAAATCTTTGTCGTTTCTTTTAATAATGGTTATTTTTATTCGAAGCGTACGTTACAGGATATTTTAATAAAGTGTCGTTATATATAGTATGCTTGTATTCTTAGAATATCTATCATATGTCTTTTATTTATTATAGAATTTATGATTTTATATATATATATAATTTTAAAAAAAATATATATATGTATATATATATATATATATACAATTTCAATAAACATTGAATTACAAAAAGTACTTGCTCCACCGGGAGTCGAACTCGGATCTCTCACTTGCCGGGATGATTAATAGTATGAAAAATAATAGAATTAAACATTTTTTTTATGAAGGACGTAGCTATTTAATCTGTCAACTAAGGTTTGTTGAAAGAATTCGATATTTTGTAGCATTAAATAATTAACTTTTGTTAATTGTTTCCTAACTTCATTTTTGAATACTCGTCAGTTTTTGTTATTTTACTAGCAGTTATCCTCGGCATCGCACACAATTTAGTTTTAGTCCAAGTGACATATTTTATGACGCCAATATTGAGTTTGCCTTCTTTCCAAAATCAATAAAAATTGTTACAATGTGTGTGTATATACGTATGTATATAATATATATATTCTGTTAAAAAAGAACTAAGATAAGTGTTATATTATTCCTTAAATTTATAGTGAAATTTAGATAGTAACTTTGTCTTTTATATCTATATTTAATGTTTGATGAGAATTTACAGTTAAAAGTACAATAACAATGACACAAGAAAGTTTTTTTCTTTACAAAGCATACTTTTTGCTGACTGCTTCAAAGGGAGTCTTTAGATTCAAAACCTGACTATATTACGTTTTATAGGACATTTTATAAGGTACTTCCACACTAGTACTTCCACACTTCAATTACTGCAACTCTGTGATGAATGACGTGACGGGTAGCACTTAGTGAGAATCTGCAAAGGACTGAAAACTACTGTTTACGTTACGTTTATGATGTGAGACGAGAGCAAACACATTACACCGTACTATATTCAGGGAAATATTTTGAAATTAAAAGAACAGCGATCAATCAAAATACTAAATTTAGTTCATTCAATTTTACAATCTGGATTTCCAAAATATTTTTCAAGCTATTTCCAATTTATATCTCATGATAGTGTAAGAAGCACTCGCTGTGGTTCTCGTACCTTAAGAATGCCCCAACACAGGAATGTAGTATTTGATAGATCTTTTCAAGTGATGGGTTGTCGTCTGTGGAACTCCCTCCCCCCAGAAATCACTTCCATTGAGGGAGATCGGCGGTTTATGGCGGCACTGAGACGTTTGTGCCATGAACGGTTGGTCGGGGCGGGTCCGTCCTAGGGGTCTGTGGGTGTGGTTACTGGCATGGTGTGTGAGGAGTGTGAGTGAGATAAAACACCATATAGATTATTAATTTCTAAAATATTCTTATTATTTATTTATAAATTATTGTTATTAGGTATTATTAATAGTTTTTGGTTCTTATTAAAAATGGAAGTTGTAATACTATTTTGTGTTATGATTGTATAAATATATTTTTTATTTTTTTAGAAGTATCATATTTATAATTTTTAGTGTTTGGATTAATGTTTAATTTAATGCCTTTAGTAAAGTAGATTAGTGTTTAATATTAATTTGGTTAATATTTGTTAATAATTATTGTTCAGACAGGTTAAGTGTAAGAAAGGGCCATGAGGCCCTAACTTTGCCTGTTTTAAATAAACAATTTTTCATTTCATTTTCATTTTATAAGGTAGATAAGTACTTATCTAATCTCTGCAATCTAAAATGGAGTGGAAAAATAATTATTATTTCTTAGAGAATTTACTCACTATAATTGTAAATAAATTGAAAATAATAAACAATGTTTACGCAGACTAGTTAACTACATTAGATATGCTCTTTCAATTAATATTATTTGTTGTGATTAATGTTTCACAAATTAAGAGACCAAGGTGGGATTTTTTAAAGATCAGTGGGGTGTATCCTGAAAGGATTTTGGAAGTAAGGATATGCCTAAAGAACCGTAAAAAATTCCTTGTAAAATTTAAGTACAATATTGGTTGAACAGTTTTTGCTAGAAAGCAAAACATACAAACAAAGGTATTTTTATATTTCTAATATTATTAGGTTAGGTCATTAAAGTGTTCATAAACAGTAATATTACTTTAAATATTTTTGCAAAAACCAGCATTATTATTAAAACAATTCAAATTTCCTTATATTTTTTCTAAGACTCCAATTATATAATTAGGTGCTAAATTGAATGTGGAGCGGAAACAGTAATTAACATTTCAAGCTGAAATAAAAATAATTCTTTTTCAGTTCTTTTTCACTATTAAACTAAAAATTGTGGATGTCCTCTTCTTCGTAACAATGGAATAATTGAAATATAAATTTTATGAATAGAGTTTTACACTAAGCATTCTAAATACTAGATATGATTACTAATATACTAAATTACTCCAAAAGTTAATAGTATTCATATCAGCTTGGCTTTTTATGAATTTTTCAAAATTATCAATTGTGAATTTGCCGATTTAATCAATATCGGTCGCAAATTAATAATACATGTTGTATAAACATCAAGTAATTTTTGTCATGACAAGGACGCCCTTTGTATTTATAAAAACAATAGTATTGGGGTTGTGACTAATAAATAATTTTTAAATAAAGCACAAAAATATAAATATTACGAGCAAAATAGTCTTACTTTCAATATGGGTACTCATATTGTCAGTAGCACTGTAGATTTAAATTAAATTGTTTTTATTTTTGTTTGTTTCAGTTACGGTAAAAATCTTTGAACTAAATCAATAACTAAAGGCCCGAGCAATTTTATTATTGCACAAGAAAGAAAAGTGTCTTGTAATAAAAGAAACAGAATATGTATTCAAAAATTGTATTTAAGGATACATTTATATAATCTTAGCAGCACAATAAATTACTATAGTCTTTTAAACCTTGGATTTAATACCTCGCAGGCTTCTTTAGTTGTACAATAAGTTTATTGAAAATGACAGATCTATGTATGATGTAATTTGTGATAGATGTAGCTATGTTGAAGTAACTTCTGGCATCTTCATTAGTTAAAATAAATATATAAATAATCATAAAAATCTTTATAACTAAAAAATAGGCTAAATCATTTAAGAAAATATTCATTTAAAATTCAAATAAACAGAACTTTTTCGTTATTATTGCATTGATATCAGTCTGTAATGACAAGGTACTTTGGCTGATATTTTTTACTCAATAACAATGATGTTTAAAAAGTTTCTTTATGTATTATTGTTTTTGAGAATTCAGGAAAACAATAATGATGTAATATGTACCAAAATAACTTCCTTTTGAATCTTTGTTAAAGAACTTCTAGTCATAGGGCTCCACCTCTTGGCTCTGTATGTGTCTATGAGTTATCCTTGATTATTATTTGGTTTATAATATAGATATGCCAGTTTTTGCAAAAATGTCATACAACTACAAGGTGTCAATCGTAATTCATTATTAAATGGTTTTTACAGTGGGTAACACACTATATTCTCAAAAGTATTTTTTTTTCGTTTACGGGGCAAATATTTATTACATAATATGTCCATTATAATTTATTTAAAATTCTTCAAATCATAAAATGTTTCAATCTGTAATGCAGAAAAGGTTTAACACTGAGTCCAAATGGCTCCAAAACAAGCTTTATCTTGACATCCATGTATAGGACGTTCATACTATTAGAAGGTTTACTTCTACCTCCTCAAAATTTATCATTACTGTGGAGTAGGTGTATCATTGCTTTATTAAAATGTTACAGTAATGTGAAAACTACGTACACTGTGCCTCAAACATACAGTTTTTTCTACACAAAATAAACACTTTCAATGTGACATTCTATATATGGGGATACAGTATGTATCTCATAAAACCGATATCTATACTAGATACGAACTTCAAAGCCTTATCGATTTCAAAGGAAGTTGAGTGCAAGAAGCAGCAAATATCCAATTTCACCCTGAATACCTCATTTCACCGACCTTTCAAAACAGATGTCACCCTATTGTGCATCATGCTCCTTCTTTTCGTTGGTTTTCTTTTATAAATTAATACATTTTTATATTAGTAGAGTCATCGAATCTCGAAATGTAGTGCAACTAATTTCTTATATTACTGAATGGTAAAAAATTACCAGATAAAATACCGTTTCATTGCATCGTATAAAAACATAACTTAAACTAGGAACTTATTCTTGGTACAAACCAGGAGCCAGTAAACAGATTGGATATCTTAAAAATTTAGATTAATAAATATTTATTCATAAATTTAAGGTTGAAATTTCTTTACCTGTAAGATTAACTCTAAAACACTTTTTCAGAGTATGAAAGCCAGTTACTATTTTGTCTTCTATATATAAATCATTACATATATAGAATAATATATCATCATCGTGAAAGAAGATTCCTTCAGAATAATATTGAATGTAAGAAAACTGTATTAGAAAGCCTGATTGACACAAAATTCTCCAACGCATTTAATATGTGTCTAAGAAAGTTTCTGAAAAAGACCTAAAGAATAAAACTCTAGACTTAAACAAATTAGGCCAAAGGATTGTAAAGTAAATTTGGATTACTTGACAGTGTCAAACATGTCTACAAAAAATAATTTTCGTATTTAAATAGCTATCTTTAAAATATTTACACAAGTTTAAATATTGACTGAAGATCAAGATGTACAAATGCCATGTTGGTGTATGGGAAGTAACAAACAGAAGAAAGCGACTGTCGCTGATAGACGTCCCAGAAATATCAAGAAATTCATCATCCACCTCTCTGGTGGTAAATCACAGACTGGCCCTTAATTCACTAGAACTGTCCCATTTACTAAAAAGGACCAGTGTTTCTGGTTTCACGTTTATGGAAAATAAGTATCGAACATATGGAAGACAGACAGACAATCACATGATATAAAAAAATACCAGATAAGTCTTTCATTGGTGGTACTTTTTGGGGGAGTGCAAATTATGTATAATAAAAGAAATGTGTACAGTGCTTCACAATAATTTAAATTTGCGTAATCTATATATTACATTCAATGTTTAACAGCTTAAGCTGTACATACAGGGTGTCAATTAAGTCTGGAACCTCTTTTTTTAATTTTTAAACCACAATATAAAAAAATACCAAAGTTCACACGTGCTTACTGGGTGATAGTAACGCACACATCTGCCCAATTACCGACCGGATAATCCCTTTGGGGGATGGTCCACAAGGAGTCGGACAAAATTCTTAAATAGCAGCATAGGTCAAGTTTGGTATCAAATTAAAGGTCTTACTTAGCAGAGTACAATGCCGCAACCGGACTTCAAAAGGTGGATTCATTCAGTAGTTATAGCTATTTGAATTTTAAAACAATTGAACAATGTAAATTATTAAGTATTACAAGTAAAACACCAATTTTTAAGTACCTGTGATCAAAGTAAGTGTTCAAAATGTTCCCCTACCATCGTCTGGCAATGTTCTAGGCGGTAATAAAAGCCATCCACTGCATTTTGAAGTTAGTCACGAGGAATATCTTGAGCTTCTTGGACTATGAGATTTCTTAGGTGCGCCAAATCTCGAGGCTTAGTACGATAAACTTTATCTTTGAGGTATCCCCAAAGAAAAAAATGCAGCGGAGATAAAATCAGGGGAACGAGCAGGCCACTCTTCTGCACCACGTCTTCCAATCCATCTGTGAAGGAATATTGTATCCAAGTATTCTCTAACAAGGAGAGCAAAAGTGTGGTGGCGCGCCATCTTGTTGGAAATAAATTCTTTGAAATTGTCGACCAAGAGCAGCTTGTACTGCAGGAATTATCTCAATTAATTTGGAGCATTGCTAGATACGAGTCACCATTTAAAATACCATTGATAAATAATGGGCCCATAATTTGATTTCCTATAATACCTGCCCAAACGTTAAGTTTCTGTGGATGCTGTGTATGACTCAATCTGCCACTTTCACATTCTAACAGTAGTTGTGTTATTGGTAATAATTATTGATTCCTGGCTTCGATTACTACATTGTCAGATGATGGGAGGAGAACATTTTGAACACTTACTTTGATCACAGGTACTTAAAATTTGGTGTTTACTTGTAATACTTAATAATTTACATTGTTCAATTGTTTTTAAAATTCAAATAGCTATAACTACTGAATGAATCCACCTTTTGAAGTCCGGTTTGCGGCATTGTACTCTGCTAAGTAAGACCTTTTTAATTTGATACCAAACTTGACCTATGCTGCTATTTAAGAATTTTGTCCGACTCCTTGTGGACCATCCCCCAAAGGGATTATCCGGTCGGTAATTGGGCAGATGTGTGCGTTACTATCACCCAGTAAGCACGTGTGAACTTTGGTATTTCTTTCTATTATGGTTCAAAAATTAAAAGAGAGGTTCCAGACTTAATTGACACCCTGTATACTGAATCTCTCATGAGTAAAAATAACAATAAAGTAAGTTTTTTAATATTAGATTAGGACTCTTCTTGGTGTTTTCTACATGTATTCCATGCATATAAAGGAAGTGCATCCACCGTTTCTAACACTGAATATATTGTTCATATAAGACTCTATTCTATGTTACATATTACTTTGCAATCTGTAGACTTAATTAAGTGACATAAATATGAACATATTAATAACGTAGAAGACTAGTTCAACGATTTCACTTTACATGTATTAAAAATTATTAAATGTATATCGAGTAACTATTTTTTATTCGTTAATATAGAACGTTTATATAATGTGTATGAGTAGTATGAGAAAGGTTTTGCTTTACAGCGATTCTCAACAGTTTAAAACAGAAATAAAGATGATATATTATCATCTAACGTTTCCTAATTATGTATAAATGCTATGACAAGATTATTTGTGATATTATTTCCCTGTTTAAGTAAATTAAACTAATTCGTAACTGTAATTAAAGTATATAAACTGCATAGAGGTAGAACTACAGAAAATCCGCTTAGAAAGCGTTCTACAGCTGTTATGTTCTACTCCTACTTGATGAAAAGGGTCTACCAAAGCGAGCAACAAGGAACCTGGCTCTAGCTGTAATATAATTACACTCCCTCGCTGCTTACATTACAGTTTTAGTGAACTTGTTTGCGATGACGAACATTACATAATTAAATTACGATGCATTTTTTTCTACTAGAAGTAACGCTGCTTCTACACGCGTAAATTAGGAACCATGCTCATTATAAAAGTAATTCTTTCGATTCCCAAAACATTGGTGTGGTTTGAAGAAATTTGCAACCATTTACTTATAATAATCCATATGGCATATAGGAGGAAATAAACAGTACGCAGAGATATAATATACAATAATTATTGTAATTAATTTATTATATTCTTCTATGAAACACTATACAATAATAAATACTACTTCTACTAACATACTACTAGTAAAGGTGAAAACATTAGTCTAGCGAGCTTTAATAAAGGATAGCACATTTAAAAGGGCAGATGTACGTTGTTTTTCAAAGAAACACAATTATTGATAAATTAATCATAAAAAACTACGATGCGTTAACCTGAAACAATCTCAGTAACCATTAAGTAGGTGCTGTAAGAAGTAGCGAAGATGCAGAAAGCTGTCGTTGGGCCAGGGATAGGAGGGCGGGTCACATGACGTCATAGTAGTCATATGACGTCAACACAATCGATGCAGACCGAAAACCACTTGTTGGAGCGCTACGGCTGGGTTCTACTCTCATCACTAGTACATCTGCACAACGTAAATAAATACCTTTTATCTTTGCACCTTCTCTACATTCTGTTTATTTACCCTTACAGTGGTATATTTAGAGCTGAAAAGGGATACAATTGTCTTGAATCCTAATGATATGTTTTTTATATCAATATTTTCCAAAACAATACAATGATACGTGAAAGTTACTAGTTCAAAATACTAGTTGAAATAAAACTATCAATAATATGCTAACAGATATGCTATTACTGACATACCTGTCAGATCCCTGAATCACATAACCAAGTTCTGTGTAAGTACTGCGTGTACAAGTATGTCTACGGTACTCTCGAAATAAAAATTATTCATCCCAGATTTAAAATGCTAACCAAAAGCTAAACAGGAAAGTTATTTTAACAGTAGGCACATTATAGTTTAGCTTGTTTATTTTTGGTTTTATAAATAAAAAGTAGGCTCTTTACTAATAATAATTTCTAATATTTACATCAGTAAGAACGAGTTAAAGGTAATCTTTTTTGACGCTATTCAACACAACTGTAAATCTTTAAAATTCATAGCTAGAAGTCTAGTGGTCAGATTTAGTCGACCTCAAGTTTTTATAGAGGCTAGATACGATTATACCGTTTTGCGTTATGTCGTTTTAAAGTGTTATAATTTCATGAAAGAGTTGCCTACTTAATTTCTGTTACAATTTTTATTTATAATCATGCTATTTCAGTACTGTTGCGAAGCAATTACATTTTTTATATTATCCGATTAATTCCCTAAACCACTATTTAAAACGTTCAATTTATAAGTCAGATTTAATAGGGTAAGTTTTATCAGTTTACCACTGCAAGTATCGTTTTAACACGCAACCCTCTATACTGCCAGATCAAACAGACAACAATAATTTAACACGAAGCTTTAATTCTATACGAGGTACATCGAGTGCTATAGTCATGCATTTCACTTCTTGAGATATCAAGAAACGTTAGTGAAAACTTACTAGAATCTGCAAATATTAGAAACCAACCAGCAGGAAAAATATTTTCTGATATTTACAGAAGTTAAGTTAATGTATAAGAAAACAATAGATGAAAAGGTTTTGGACGATAATACTCGTGTTTCATACTTGTTTGTAGTAATGAAATTACAGTTCCGTTACCTCGTACAGGAACAACATGTTCCAGAGAAGTTTGATGTAGAAGTTTAAAGACCTAAAGTTGCCTTGTCATGTCACTGTATAACGGAAGCTTCTCTGTAGCAAACTTTATATTAGTTTGATCGCATTTACTTCATCAGACTGTAATTGATTCTCTTTTAACTTTGCTGGAATCGTTGATGTAAACACAAGTAGTTTGTAACGCCTAGAAACCGAAACCCCTTGTAGTGGCTCAGAATATTAAATTGTGTATCGCAAAACCAAAATGTATATTTTTGAGCAGCAAGGGAACTCAGAGAATACGTATATCAGTGAAAGTATATCATATTATAAATACAACGCTAACTGTCGTTTCAATTCATCAATTTGTCAGATAGATAAACCATACTGCATTTATGTTGAGTACCTAACTATAAGACTGTTACTTGTAAATTACTTTAAAATACGAGTATATTTAAAATACTATGGATTTTAATAATACATACTATTTCAAACATATTTTCAATAATAATCGCCTTAAATGAAAATGTTTACATTTTTATTAAATGTGGGATTACGCCTATCAGTCAAGGAGCTGGTAAGTTTGCATATATGACTGGTTGCCTGCCTGTTTGTACACAAAATATCTCAAGAACAAAAATACTTTGACTTAAAAATGTATAATAAAGTTAAATTCTATATGAAGAGGTTCGCGTTTGATGGTGTTTCGTGTCATTCCAAATGGATTTGGCTAAGCGTTAGTGAATATTTACTACATTGGCCCTGATGGTTGCTACTTAAACACGAATAAGTTCTATTTATGAGATTTGAACTCTTGTTATGCTGTGACAGTTTCTCCTGTGTCCGTCTGGAACTTCTGTTTCTTTGTATGTATGTCAATCAGTCTATCTAGGAGATCGCGAGAATGAAATAAGCTATAGACTTAACCAATACCTTTAACTCTACACACTGTGAGGTGTACTTGTACCTGCTTTACTGTCAAAACTCTTATTTATAAGGTTCTGGTAAAACATTCCAGAAGATCGAGAATTTTAAAAGCTGAAATCTTCCAGAAACCAAACGCTCCGTGTATGGGATATTAAAGTGTCAAGGAGCGCCAATTTCGATATGTATGGGGGAGGGATGGGCGGTGAGCCCTCACTGATCATTTCAAAAAATCCAAAGCTTCCCTACGCTGTTCCTTCTAGAATACAATTAATCTTAGAACTAAATATATTGCAGGATAATGGAGCCTCCACAGGTGGTCATTTTTGAGGAAACAGAAAAATTTTAGAAGTAGATTTCATCCATGGTTAGGATACGTTAATAAACCCAATGTTGGGACCTTTCCTGTTTTCAGGAATGTTTTCAAAAATCTGCTAACCCGTCCAGGAAGTGGAAAATCTAAATTTAGCAGATGCCAGACACGTTACTACTCTGAATCTCAAATGGCCGATCTATTGTACAAGTAAACTGTTCCAGTGTCAAAATGTTACCATTGGCCAAAACCTTATAAATACTTGAAGTGTAGTTTGTGCCCAAAACTTTAAAGTCCGAAAATTATCTCAGGCTTTCGAGATCTCAGAGATGAAATGTTTTATAGTTTAAGAGATTTCTAGATGATAAAATTATTCCAGAGGCAGAAGGCTTCTTAGAGTAGGAATCATACGGATTAATTGACACAATTCATCACCAGCCATTGCCGTTTTGTAATTAACTATAATTACCATTCTAAACATTTGCAATTCAAGGCAAGTAACAGTAATATTAAAGAGAGTTTTGGTATATATATTTTTAATAAAACTGATTTCTAAATTATTTCCTATTAATTCAGAATTGTCACGGAAAAGTACGTTCCCGGAAACTAAACTTTTGCGAAAAATACGATCACCAACAAAATATTTATAAACTAAATTCCTTTATAAAATACCTTTACTCTTCTACTCTTACAAATTTCAATAACATATTGAGTATGCAAAAAGGGTTAGTTGCAGTTTTAATATATATGTAATATTATTTTCTTAGATATATTATTATTTGGCGACTATAAAAATTATTGTTCATTTTCCACTTATAAGACAAGCAACATCCTTCAATTTTATCTTTTTTATATATAGTACAATTATATATTGAAATTTCATTGACTAAAAAAATTGAGAAAGTCATGAACCCCTAATTTGGAAGAAGATCAACATAACACACCTTTATAAACGATTCGAATGTGCGCTATTTTTTGTTTTTCAGATTTAATTATAGAGTATAAAACGCGATGGTAAAATTTAAACAATCCATGACAAGAAATGTAACTACTTAAACTGTTATGTTATTATTAAATGTTGTTACACATTTTCATTTACACCAACCTTGTCAATGCAACCATACCTTTCAGAAAAAGGTTATCAATAAAAACATGAAAAAAATTCAGATATATATATAGCTTAACTCTAAGTGATTCATTAAAACTCTCATATATGCAAGCCAATATAATTATAAAAGAAATAGTTATAAACAAAGAAGCTTTGTTGAGATACTTTGTGCCAAAGATATCAGTAACACAATGGCTGTGTGGGGCGACCACGTTCGTGACGTCATGAAAGAACAATATCAACGTGGATCCCTTGTCTGACTGAGAAGACCACGTCTTATAAAGTGCGTGGATAAACGTTTTATAAAAAATATCACACGTGTTGTTTAGATCCTATTCATATTCCTTTGATTTTTTCCCCTAGTAAAATGTTACACGTCAATTGAGATTATATCCTTTGTCAAAGGTTTATGCCATATTACAAACTTATACATTTTTCACCTTCCCGAATGACAATGACAATACTGTATGGAAAGGTAACTGAAATATTTTACCACTATTTTAAATACACCTATTTTAAATAGATTGTAAAATATATTCCAGATATAATAATAGTATTAAAATAGTTATGTTATAAAAAAGGCCATGTTTGGGTCTGAAGAATACATACAGCTAGGCAAAGCCTCAGGAAATAGCGTTCTTCTTCTTAATGTTTTAAAAATGTTGTATTTAACTTTTGGTGTGAATCAACATTGATCTGAAAGTGTCATACAAAGATATTATGATTACATTTTCTTCTTGAATGAATTTTTTTCGTCACTGAAACATGGTCACTCCATCAATACAATCATTACAAAATATAAACTTTTCCAAAAGATTATCAAGAAAAAGAATAGTGTTGTATCAAAATGAATATTTTAATCCCAGTTAGTCATTGAATAGATTTTTTATTGCTTTCAATATACCTGCAACATATTACAAACTGCTATACTTAATGTTATTCTATTTATTTTTCTGAGGACATATCAGTGTCCATGTACCCATATTGTAATTCTACGTACTTTTGATTTTTCCTGGCTCATTTTATATGCAAATATTGTAAGTCTTTCTAAACCGGCATCTTGACGTCGCAAAATTCGTATCTGCATAAACTACAAAGTTAAATGGCGTCCGAAAATTAAATGAACTTCTTCATAATATTAAACGCGACGTAATCTTTCCATGCCCGAATGAAAATTATTTGAAAGCATTGACCTTTCTATTCAAAGTTGTTGACATGAACTGAAACATTGTTTTACTAAAGTTAAGGCAATTGCCGTTGATGGCATTTCAACTTGTATATGCATCTACATGCAAATCATCTATAAGTGTTAAATAATTACAGACTTTATTATTTAATGCATGTGACCTAATGCTAGTTTGCCTAGTTTTAGATTAATCTATAATGCTTATTAAACTTATTTAATTTTGTAATAAATCTATAAAGTTGTAAAACTTTGTATACAGTATTTTAGTTTTACATAATTTATTTTATATATGAGATATGATTTAATGTGACATAATAACAACAACAAATTCCCATGTATACAAAAATTTAATATAAGTAATTAATAGAATAAAATATAATAAATATTATATTTTATGGTGACTATATAAAAATACAAAACAGAAACCCAGTTAAAATGTTTAATTTTTTTAAATCTCAGCTTAACGTTAAAGTTGGAGCATTTAATTTTATTGGATCCTCTACAAAATATTTCTGGTATATTTATTATTACATACAACAAAAGGCTTGAAATTACAAACAGAAAAACTTTAATTTTTAAAATACGCCAAATTTGTCAAGCTATTTCCAAACATAAATCGTTATAGCTAATGTTTTTCACTAAATTATAAAAACTTTTGTTCGAAGAAATATATATTTTCTAAATAATAACAACATTTTATTCAGTTTATTTACTCTGATGATATACTAATGATTTAGTTATTTTAGACAGTGCTCATACGCCAAAGTAATCAAGTTTCAATTGTATCCCTCATAATTACAATAAATTTTAAAAGCTATAGTTTCTACGGTAATAATAGTGCGAATTGTGTATGCAAATGTGTATGAAAACACATGTAATATATTCCGGAAATTTACATTCCATTAGTTTTATAAGTTATATTTGTAAACCTTTTAGTTCTAAATATTACTTGTATTTATATATAACTCTCCACTGATTGTATTACGTTCGGTAGCATAAGAAGAAATTCTTTTAGATATTATTTTTAATAAGAATATTTAGATTATAAAAAGTATAAACGCAATCTAAAAGTTAAAATAGGCAATATATAAAACAAAATAAGGGAAAAGATTTTCATAATTATGCTAAGTGAAGTTTAGGAATCTCGCGTTTTGTTTATATCACTGCTCGGTGTTATTATAGGTCAGTATAAATAATTAGCGGGTTATAGTTGTGTCAGAGACTTACTTGAAATAATGTATTTTTATTAGTAGTTTAATTGTTTTATATGCCACTACTTTTTTTAGGCTCTTATTGATTATAATAATATACAAAACGGGAAAACCAAGGACCCGACAGAACGTAATTAAGTTAAGTTGAAATGTTTCCCATTTTTTATGATACCAGCCAATCTAAAAAACAAATTAATTACATGCGTTGATTACTTTCTGAACATTGTTTTTTATGAATAACTACTCTACATTTTAGTGTTTACTGAATTTTTTCTTCTTCTTTTATTTCTTGTGATACTGGGTACCCATAATGAAAATATAACTGTGCCTAAGTTTTTTATTTGTTATTTTGTTGCACTTGGACCTTTTCGACCTCGAATTAAATACCTTTTCTCCCTTACAGCAAGTGGAACCAAAGTATCAAGTTTCAACTTTTCTGACGTTTGTATCAAGAAACTATTGCACGTATAGACAAACACACAGGCAGGAAGACAATGATACGATTACGAAGAACTTGTCCGATCCTTTATTACTAGTACTTATGGTACTGTAACAAGTTATAAATAATAAAGTCATAATTCCTCACAGATAGGATTTACAATTCCGCGATATAAAGCTTACATCCAATGTTCGACGGCTCAAAGTTTTACCCTTGCCTCTTCTTCTGTTATAAAATATAATAAATCAATAACTGTCCTTATTGTTTATCAATTCTATCCTCAGTACGTTTTTGTGAGTGTTTCGTGTGCGCAATGAAAGTGGATTCAACAATACAGCAAGCTCTTTTTTACGATACAAAACAGTATAAGAGTTCTCAGCTCTTTCATGAATACTTTTTAGTCACTATCTTTTTTTCACTATCACATAATCTAAAACTAATATTAGATTTCAGATTTCGTGTATTCTTTGAAATTTATTTTACAAAGTTTTGGCATTTATAGCTAGGTATTATAGCTTTGCATATGTTTCTTAAGAACTATAAGGATGAACGACTTCTTACGAAATATTCATGGTTCAATATATTTATAAAAATACTTTTATAAATCTGAGTTAAAAAATATGTTTAATTGTTTCTATGTGTATGTGTAATATAAAATGTCTTAAAAGACGTATAAGAGTTTAGTCATAGAAATATAAGAAGTTATCCTTTGTAATTTGCCATTGAATTCCAACACGAAATTATTATTCATATAATCAGGAGAGACTGTTCCATAATCTAAATAAATTCATCAGATATGTCTATGTA
Source organism: Homalodisca vitripennis (assembly GCF_021130785.1). Taxonomy (NCBI): domain Eukaryota; kingdom Metazoa; phylum Arthropoda; class Insecta; order Hemiptera; family Cicadellidae; genus Homalodisca; species Homalodisca vitripennis. Next base: position 91,261 of record NW_025776309.1, read on the forward strand.
ATAGAAGTATGAAACAGCAAAGAGCTGGAACTGCAATAAAGCCTCTTAACAGCGCTTATGTGCTGTTAATTTTTCCTACTTTAGGAAAAGGGTCCACCAGACAAAGCAGCAGGGAAACTGGCTCTAACTGTAATATTATTAAACTCCAACGTTGCTTAAATTACAGCTTTAGGTGAACTCGTTTGCGATGGCGAGCACTGAATAGATTAATTAAGAAGTATTATTAAGGTGACTTTAAACCTTTGAATTTGAAGTCATGTTCAATATGAAAATAATTTGTCTTGATCTCAGAAGAACAGAACAGTGTAATTTTATGAAATTTAAAAATACAAATTATAATATGTCATATGCCTAATAAGGTATATCCATTAGTAAATATTGTTTTATTGAGTTATAAAATAGGATAGGTCTTCTTAAAACTCTGAATTATATTTTTAGTCTACCTAA
>NW_025776310.1:0-88883 GCF_021130785.1 Homalodisca vitripennis
GATAGACTAACATTTGAAAAATTTTTCCCACACATTGAACGTAATTGACAGTCAGGCACTAAATTGTATTGTAGTTCTTTTTTTTGTAAGTACGAGTGCCCTAGTATTATATTTAATAAAATTCATTTTTACATGAGTGCAACTATAAAAACATGTTAGCAAAATTAACAAAAGGAATTTTTAAAATTAAATGTTGAGACTACAGAATCAATAAATATAACTCAATTCCGTATTCTATTGACCAAATGTAATACGTTTCGACCGATTGTTACCGTGGTTCTGGTATAATTATCTCCTATTGTGGAAAAGTTTCCTTAGGAAACGACAATCGCTTTAAGTTAGTCCTAGCTGTTACACACAATTTACATAAAATTTTATCTGCACTATTATATTGATGTTTGCGGGGAATTTTATACATGACAAATACAACCTTACTGATATTAAGCTATGCGCAATGGAAATATTTCCCATTTTTTGATCCCCCCCCACCCCGCTAAATCATCTAAACTATTACTGCTAGCATTGTTTTCCAAAACATTTATATTTATTTTTATTCTAAGACTGTATTGTATTTTGCACTCTCAATCATCTCATCTTAAGGCCAGTGATTAACAATCTAAACTTTTATTTGTATTCTTGTATTATTTGTATTATCTAAACACTTATTGAGAATCATAATGACTCATCCCCTTTTGATCAGAAAACTAATAAAAGAATTTAACGCAATTTTCTATTGTTTAATAACTGCAAATATTCGCAAAAAATTATTCATATAGCATGTTTCTGCTAAAAAATGCTGGCATTACTTAATAAATAAAACGTAGAAATTTGAAAAACATGCCTTTTCATCATACAGTTGCAAATATGTACTTTGGTTTTTGGACCAGGAATTCTGCCTCAAGAGAGGTCTATGAGATTTGTCACATCACACTTATTGTTTCGATGGCTTTGCATTGTCTTTAGTTAAAATATATACAAGATTAGCAAAAGGCTAATTTATCCTTTATGTTATGTATATCCACTACATAGCATGAATGGTTAAACATTTGGTTAGTTATAATGAACTATACAGTGTTATCATAATATATTCCGCCTATTTTTATCGGTTTAAGTTAGAGAAATTAAAATTAGTGTTGCGGGTTCGATAGAAACTAAATTTTGACTTATTAGATCTTAGAAACTCGTTCACCAATGTTAGGTTCCATCTTATTCAAAATTCAAAATCAATTTACAAGTGCGCATATATACAATGTGACATTGAATTAAAATCAATTACGTCATCAAAACGATTACGTTGTTGCTACCCGTCAGCCGTCCGCGTCCGCCAATGAGGCGCTGCACGGGTATGAACGCCTCGCGCAGCGTACTGATTACTATTTGTCCCGCACCTAGTTGACTAGTGTATTTATTGGTATAAAAAATATTTTGTTTTAAATTTGTCTGGAAGTGGCGATTATAATCTTCTTAAACCTTTTGCAACACTAAGAGATAATGAACACTTAAGTGGGATAAGTTATATATATGTTTGACGTGCATAATAAACAACATTGTATGCCAAAAATATAGCTTACAAGCCGTACAAACCCATTAACAAATATTACAAGTTATAGAAAAAATTCAACATGACACCATAAATTAATCAAAGTAAATAAATTAGTCTAAAAAATCTAACCCTAGGTATGGTCTACAAGGGCTTTTGTAGGATTTTTCCTGTGGAATGCTTAAAAAAAACTAATACCAACAGAATTCTGCAATATCTTATAAATCTCTCAATTTTCTTTATCAATATAAAGTATATTAAATAAGTATAGATCTAAATCGGTATGTGTAAAATTTAGATCTATATTTCATAAAGTTTTTGCAAAATGTATAAACACTAATTATTAATTGTTACCATCTCTTATTTTTATAATATTGTATGGCTCTAATTACTACTAGTTTTACTTTTACTATAGCAATGTTTCAATGCATGTTACTCAAGTTGCACCTTCAAGAATGTTGGGCTAAATGTGGTTAGAACCTATGACACTTTATGAGATTTAATAGGATATGTTACAGTCATTGATCAAAGATTCTTCCATAGTTGTTTATTTTATTCTTTAAAGATAACGTTAATCAGGATTAAATTAAAATTTGTGTTTACGTTTGTAAGTTACATGAAGTTAAATATTTATAACTAAAAAAGTTAAGAACTGAGTAGTTAAAGTTGTTAGACCTATGTATAATTTTACTTGAAGTTAACTTTGTGTGTTATTGTTTTAGGAGCGTTTCAAATGTTTGTAAAGGAAATTGGATTTAATTTAAACACGAAATTTGTTTACCCTATACTGAAGTTAAAAAAAAATTCGTACATTAAATGAAATAACCAAAATCGGGTATCATTTATCTAACCAAAGAGACAGTTGCACAGTGAAAAGGCCAGTTTGCTAAGGTGGCGAAAAAACTAACATAATTTTTGTACACATATTACAAACAATAAGTAAACTGTATACGAACGTGATACATTATCAAGTGCGCGCTGATCGTAATTTTATTAAAATTACGTTTAATAGTAAATAAACAATGCTAAACATTTATATTCAGACGTAATTTGCCAAGAGCAATGTACAAAAAGTAGTAGTGACATAGGTTAGGCGACTGTAGTTTTGTAATGTGAAACCGGCTATCGGAACGTGACAATGTACAGTACACCAGTCTCTGAGGAATGACCAGGTAACCGTCCGGACCATTCCACTGCTTTACTGCCAAGTCGAGTCTGTATTTATTGCACAACCTATCATGTTTGTTCGTTTCCGTTTGAACCGGCGGAACAACATTTGAACAAATAGGTTGCTGAATTTACTTATTTGAAATTGCAATGGGATTTTCGAAAGATATTAATTTATTTCTTGTTTCCACGAAGAATATAATTAAAGATACAATTTTAAATAACGAAAATCGTAAAAGAGGTACCACGTATTTTAGTTAGCTTTTTTCCTACTTGTGAGACTGGTAAGAGCATCTAAATTGGCGTGGGATTCGGTATCTGCATGTTGAAAGATAACTAAGCCACTTTGAACTTTCACAAAGTACTCTTGGGTTTTCTGAGAGATTGCTGATGCACCGCAGTCTCATTACAGGTTCCTGCTGACTCCCCTTTAGGTCACCGAGCTTCAAGGTTTTTCCCAATGACTAAGAATGATCTGAAGGAAATATCTATCTGAAAGTAACATTAAAACAAAATTGTATGAATATTGGAAATGATAAATGCTATTGTGATGATGGATATCATTTCACTTTTTCTAAGAAGCTTAATAAAACAATTCAGAAAAAGAACATACATGTATTCAAGTGGGTCCAGGATGTAACATTTTAATGACCTGTAGAATAACCGAAGAGTGTCTTCTAAACTAAAACAGTCTGTTAAAAATGTTTTGAGCTACCCCACAGCTTTTTTGTTAAATAGAAAGGCAACATGTTTATAATTTACTGAAAATTATACCTCGTTCTTTTTAAAAAGCTTCTAATGTGCTTAATGACTGGGTTTTCCATTTCTTTTAAACCGATGAAAATAAACTTGTAATGATATCAATGTCTAAATATTATTAATTTAAAAAAGTGTTATCCTCCCTAAACTTGGAATATGGAAAGTTTTATACGTTCGGTATAATTATAATGTTTTAAAATTGCATTATAATGACAATATAATCATTTTTGAGATCCTACCCTTTCATTTCTACCCTTATTAAACTGGTAATGTTTAAACCCTATTTGGTATATGTGTGCAGATGAGTCAAATATATCTGCCTATACAATTTGTCAATGCTGTATTACAGTGAATTAAACTAAAACGATGTTACTACTGATATCAATACATTTTGATACGATACTCTCGAAGTGTCTTTATAAGCATTTATTTCATATGATGTTAGAGAACTTTGAAACGGTTCTAAAAAAATAATAAAATTATTAAAATAAACATAAAAATTCCTAAATTATTATATTTAGTTTAAAAAATGTTTTGTTGAATCCCAAATAAAAATTATTAACGACTTGCAACTTTTTTAAAAAAACATGTTAGTAACAAAATCAAATGATCAAACAATAACAATTACTTTTATGTTCTGTTAAACGTATTCTAATCAGAATTGGTCCAATATGTTTTATAGTGATATCAGTTTGTAAAGATACTAACAATTAGTGTATTTGTGAAAAGTAAAATTTATGGTAAAAACTGCGTTATACAACAATTTGTAAATTCAATAATGAAATTATATGTTATGATGTAGTTAAATAATTATTATTATTAAGAGTATCTAAATACTAATTACTTAAATAATTTCTATTCTTACATAATTATTTATAAGGACAAAATTAAGAGAAAAGTTCTAATTTTAAAGATTGGGTGGAATTAGTACGGTTGGAATAACTAAAGGTTTCAACGGAATCAACTCTATTATATCTGCTACTTTCTTGACTCCTCCCTAAGATTTATATAAACTTAAGAATTATATGTTTATTGATACTTTTTATATATGTACATTTAAATCTGGTATTTCTGTAACTATAATTTATAAAGGATAGGAAATTTCTTGGAAATATACTTGACGATGTGTAAAACTTTGATATAAAATGTACGTTGTCTACTTTTATAAGAAATTATTTCATTAATTTTTTTTTATTTGACTAATATATTTCAAACAGGATTTTGACTTTATAAATGAAGTTTGTTATATAATCAGCAACATAAAAGGAAACAAATGGGGCAAGTTAAAATAGTATGACGAGATAGGAATGGCAGTTCTCTAAGAACTGAAGCTTTACAATTAACCAAATGGTTAAAAGTATCATGGAGGCGTAAACAGTAGGTGCTTCCATGCGATAATTCCCTTTAGCATCAGATATGTTAGAGGGAACCTTATTAGGAATTCTACTCTCACACATGACCCCCATACTTTATTATTAGGTTACGACGTTACCCAAGGCTAGCTTCAAATAAACTCCATCGAGTAGATTCTCACAGCAATCGAGAACGAATAAAACAAGTTTCATTAAATTTACATTTGAAAATGTATCGTTAGTACCTTATTAAAGATTTCATACTTATTATTATTGTACACTTGGATTAGGTGGACATAGAGCTATAATATAGTTTTCTTTACTTTGATGGCCGTTAAAAAATTAAATATGCGCTTAGAAGCAAATCCTGCTTCACAGTCTCTGTCTTTTTACCAAATTTAGAGTAAAGATAAAAATAAACTTGAATATTATTCATACAGACTATTTAAACGAAATTATTTTCTAGTTGTTAATCTCTAAATCCACATCCAGGTCATGTTTCCTCGAGATAACATACATAACAAGGTGAGAGAGAATCAAAGGCAAGGATCGTCCTTGATACCACCTGAAAACCGCAAAAGTACGCTCATAAAGGCTCATGTTGTATTTATTTCTTACTACCAAAATCTTCGAAAAATTTAAGCAGTGGCAATGTGACATACTTATGATATTATACCTTAACAATGTCTAGAGATATGACAGCGTTTTAGGCAAGATGACGATGGCATATAGGACATTTACAATTATAGCATATCACTGACAATTAGTGAGATTCAAGAATATAATTTATATATTCATATATTTATCTTTGTGAATTAAATTAACAATATTGTATTTTATAAACATAAATTACAACCCAATTAAACCCAAATTAAACCCAAGTAAATTGACTTTTAAATTGTAATGGCCCCACATTTTTTGATAAAAATATCAGAAATATCATCAAATACAGAGTCAGGATGAAAATGTATACACACATTCTTGATACCTAAGACATGCGCAATAGAAACGGATTTCATCGTCTGCTTTTGGCCTCTACACATTTGGTTTCTGATGTTGGGGACTACTGTAATAAACACATATTACCATGTATTTCCACAGATGGTTATGGCTGGTTATCAGGAAAAACATCACTAAGATGTATGGGCTTTACTTCACTCAAATTTAAAAAATTGAGTTGCAACTACATAAGTACTGAAAATTAAATTAATAAAAAACCATTATAATGGGAATAGGGAATGATCAAATTCATTTATTTAAATTCGACAAAGCTAATGAAAAGTTAACCGCACAGGATAGTTTTTATGTAATGAACAAATTCTTATTCCGGGATAGTCATATATTATTAGCTTATGACATAAAACTTTCATAAGACATTAATCCAATAAGAATTTTGACTCGGTTTTGGAAATAAAATATTGTGTAAATAGTATATTATTGGATTTATTTAGCATAATAATACATATCGCATTAACAAACTGGTAACTGTGCCGATTTTTAAACCTAAATGTAATTTTGGTTATACAAATGTTGTCTAATATATTAGTATAATTTCAAACATTAGAGAGGGCAACGTGGATTTTTTTGAGAATTTAATAAATATTTTGTGTTGAAAATTTTAACACAGGCTTGTTTGGATAGTTATAGTGTTTTATTTTGTATTTTTATCTGTTTCAATACAAAGTATAATACATGTATATATAGTTCATTATACACTAAAAAGTTTACCAATGTTACACTAGGCAAGGAATCAATTAAGATAAAATTATAACAAACCTCTTGATGTAGTTTGATGTGAACTAAACTGATGACGGATTTACAAACCATTTGCATGCATCTTAACTTAGTAGCAAATTTACTTAATAACATTTTTTTAATATGCCTATAGTAGGCACGGTGCCCTGCGTTTCCTGTCTTGCGTAATGCGATTCAAATGAAGCCACTGCCATCTTTGAGAGTCTTCTTCTGCTTTCGAAATAAATCATGTTTTTCTTTCTCATCACAACTCCAACGGTACATTTTTCAACAAAATCCATCAACGCATAAGCGAGCACGACCACTTTATAGATAAGCTTGCACTTGGTAGGAGCAACAACCAACTAATAACTCTTAACGTTTATTTTTACAAACATGTCAAAGTTTATTTATTGTATGCGTTACATATAAATAATGTACAAGAGAATTCTACATACGTTTAAGTGAAACTATAAACTTTTGTTCTAAAAAGTGATGGCTCTTTATAGTCTTGAGTTGTTAAAGTAAAGTAGGTCTGCTCTTTAACTGTCTTATTAAAGACATTAATCTTTCAGGAGCTTGTTCAAGTTGGTATAAATATCATAATTAAGTTCTATTCCGCCTAAAAGACACCTCTGACTATTGGAAGCTTGTTTTTAGTGTTAATAGCAAGTAATAAAAGCGAATACTTCACGCTTTCTTTCCTATAAATCCGTGAATGTGTTTGAACAAATTACCTATTCTAGGAGCCTTCTCATTATATGTTATTTTGGTTATTTAAAACACACACGCGCACACACACACACACACACACACACACACACACACACACACACACACACACACACACACACACACATATATATAATATATATTAATATATGTATATATATATATATATATATATATATATATATATGTATATATATATATATTATGTTTTGAACTCCACATTATAGGGTTATCTTTATGTTAGAATATATAAATCGTTAACAAAAACCCTTTTAAAATTAATTTATTTCTTATATATATAACTTATACTAAATTTACGAAATTCTTACATTGCAGAAAATATTTATATCAAACTTTAAAATATCAGACAAAAAGCAATTGTGTCACAAATATTTCCCAAGTACCACTATTATATTCTAGAAGGTTTAAATGATTTTCCATGCATCAATGGCGTTCTCCTGCTATATAATATATCACAACAATATAATGAAAGAGACAGTCCCTGTACTTACTTTAATACTAGGTCACAAATAATCAATATGAGTTATTGCATCCAACATTCAAAGAATCCTAACATTTCTATGCTATTCTATACCAACATTTAAAAATATATAATTGATATGCTTTATTGTTATATTTGTATATGTGTGTAGTAAATTTTATTATTAAAGCAAAAATTTATACAAAATTAAAATACTTTCATATTAATAAAATACTGAAACTTATGCCACATTTGGTTTTTACTCTTTTAATGTTGACGCTGTACAATAATTTCTGAAATAAAGGCTATTTATTTTGGGACACACTGTATGCAAAGTGTGCATTTACTATCTTGCCACACAAGCTAAGCTGAAAGAGATTTTTACCCGGTGATAAAATAAATAAAGTAACGAATTTGTAAATAAACTACCCTTTTAATCATACACAATTGGTTTTATACAAACAAATAAACTTTCCTAATTGATATTAAAATTTCCAAATATTTTAATTATTGTTTATACACAACAGAAACACCAATAATGATGGCGGTACATAACAATGAAGCGACGTCAATTACTTAAAACAAACACACAACCAAATGTTGTTTTTGTGTCAGTTAATGTTTACTCTTCATTTAAATGATGTTACGTGAAGTGATGAGGAAATGTCAAGAAATATCTTTATTCACATGACTTGTGTTTAACATTCTAGTTAAATAAAAAAATACATTGGGTTCGTTAACTTAATATATTTTATTAACATAACATAATTCATCAATAAGATTAGAATATTGAATTTTTATAATCTGCACATTTGCTATTAATACGCCGATACTAATCGTAAAGATGGAATAATTAATCATACAACCATAACCAACGCGATTTATAGTATAGAAAACAGTTTTACAGCTTACAAATGCTGAACCATACATTTTAAAGGAGAAACAGCGTTAGGGTTAGCTATGATGAACTATCCAGGGACACAGAAGAAATACAACTATTTTCATTTCAATTCATACAAAAACAAAACTAATCTTTATAACATAAATACTACGCAGATTAAGTAAATACATTTTATAAAATACACCAACTACAGTAACATTCTAAAGCATTCAAATATGTTAAGTCCTAATAAATTGAAATAAATAATTAAAAAAACACCATTTTTTTGAACTCAAAAATAAGAATAGTTTTTTCGATTTATAAATGTATCTCGTTTAAGTCAATGTAACCACTGAACATCTTTAACGAAAACTTTTAATTGTAAAATAAGATATTATTATTCTAATATATTACGATGGTATACGGTCCAGGACCAGACAATGATTACATTATTTACTTCAACTTATAGTTATCTGAGAACCCTTACAAGGTAATTATTCAGTAAGTATACGTTTATTGTATGGATGTAGGCTACAGTTTTCAGATACTCTCTTGAAGCATACAGGGCGAAAGAACTATTCATTATTGATAAATTGCATCATCTTCAAGATTACAGTTTGGTTAAGAGGTGTTCCCCGGCCTTCTAGAAATTGCCTAAGTATAGAACCCAAGTGTGACTATACAGTACTTACAGGCTCTACTGGAAGTTATGCCTTAAAATGTTTACAAATACATATTGGCTTTGTACAGGTGTTAATTGTAAATTAGAAATAAAATAGAACCTCTAGTGAAGAATGAATTTATTTAACAAAAGATAAGCAGATGACACAATTATGAACATCACTTTAAATTAGACTTGGATTAGCAACGGTGTAATTTTATTCCCAGATATAAAAATAATATAAAATAAGATATTAAAAAAAAAAACATATTGAATACTTAGTCAAAGTGATGATGCAGCTTACCAAAAGTATACCTTATGATGCCAGTATATGATGCAACTTGCCAAAAGTTAGTGTGTTTTGTTTACATATGTTAACGGAATTTACTGAAATTGCTCAGTGTTATTATAGTAATATGTATTAAACTAAAAATAACACACTTTCCATATTTATTAAGATCAATAAATGTAGCTCACTTAAAAAGTTATTTACCGCCAATAACTTGACAAGTGTTTAGTAATTCAAATCGCACATTAGTAAAATATCTGTACTGTTTACTCTAGGTTCATATAGTTTATACGCATTAAGATTTTTTTATGTCGAGTTATATCTCAAATATTACGTCATAAAATTTTTATGCTACATTCCAAAATATGTGGACTTTAAGAACTTTTTTGCAATTTGTCATAATTATTGTTTCACTGTATAACATTTATATTTTATAACTTAACAACATGTATGACCTAGTGATTAATAATTAAAAATGACAATTATTTTAACGATAAGATCTGTGGGGTCTGTAGGGTTCTGTGGGTGTGGTGCTGGCATTGTGTGTGAGGAGTGTGAGTGAGATAAAACACCATATATATTATTTATTTCAAAAATATTCTTATTATATATTTATAAATTATTGTTATTAGATATTAATTATAGTTTTTGGTTCTTATTAAAAATGGAAGTTGTAATATTATTTTGTGTTATGATTGTATAATTATATTTTTATTTATTTTTTTAGAAGTATCATATTTATAATTTTGTAGTGTTTAGATTAATATTTAATTTAACGTAATTAGTAAGGTAGATTAGTGTTAATATTAATTTGGTTAATATTTGTTAATAATTATTAATCATACAGGTTAAGTGTAAGAAAGGGCCATGAGGCCCTAACTTTGCCTGTTTAAATAAACGAATTTTCATTTCATTTTTTTCATTTAAAACACTACAGCTTTATTTCATTGGCAATACAAGATGATAACTTAATATAATTGTACAAATAATGACACTGTACTACTGAATAAAAATAAGAAATTAAACTTACTCCAATTAAAGCTAAATCTCATCTTCAACATTATATTTCATTGCTAGTTTTCTCACAGAACGTTTTTATTTATAATATGATAAATGTTTAAGCTCTACAGACTAAGCCAAACTTACTTTGAATTTCACTTCTAAAACTTTTTGTCTCATCGGTCGGGCAAATAATATACAAGAAACTTGTTAGTGAAGAAACCTCACTTGGGAATTCTCCCGCCAGTCATGAGAGAACGAGGTTTCTTCAGTCTTGTTTTAGATAAGGTTTTCTATTTGCAAAGCAAGGTCACCAGTATTGATTTACAATAGAATGGAAACACTTTAATTGTGAACTATTAGGTAAACATGAGTTGGTAGTTATAATTGACTACTGACCATCGTAATAGAAAATATAAATAATTTAATTTTTTTACCCTTATTATAAGATAACTGTTGAATAATTGAAATCTGAGTGATTGCTTTTATTGGTTGGGCACAGCAATTGGTATTAATCGAGAGGCTAGAGACATTTATTTCTATTTGACTGTTTGTATGCACTTAAAATGTTTCATGGAGATACATTTCTACATAACCAACATTATGTTTTATTTTTGTGCATGCCATCCCATGACATTTCTTTTTAAACCAAGAGAATATACAAAGCTGGATACATTCAAAGGTCCGCCTAGGAAAGGCTCATAACACAATCGGTGACCCATTGTCAAATAATTCATGAGGCTATTATAAACCAGTACAACACCTAGAATGAAAATAATTATGTCATCAATTGCGCGTTTTAATTGAATACTGTACGTTTCTTTTATAGTTGCCTCAGATAAATACGAATCCCGGTCATATGCATGGTATGTTAATGCTCATGCGTTAAAAATGTTTCGCTTAATCTATTCACCGCCTGACTTATGTGGATAACAGTAAATTTAGGCCTAAGCAAGAATCTAGTCAAAAAAAGTAAAAGAAGGATACGGGCACCTACAGTGATCAGAAACTAGATTAGTTTACAATCACAAAATGGTCATACTCAAAGACTCCCTTCGGAAATGTACAGACCTCGATTTTCCAGACTGTAGGAGCTTTCAAAGCGCAAAGGATTTTCAAGGGTACTCATACATAATTAGTTCCAGAAGTCAGAAAATCTGAAGGACAAAAAGGCCTAGAGCATGGGTTAACAGTAAACAGAGTTGTACTCGATCAGACGTTGTTAAAGACTAAGAACGAGAGCTTGAGATGTTCTGGAGATTGAATATTATAGAATTCTCCTAAATGTGATAGTCCCGTTTACTTTTTCAACACTTATTTACAATGATATATAATGTCTCTTAAAGGTAAACAAAGATTAATTAATATTGTTTAAATATGCACCCTGAAAAGATATTTGTATAAAATAAATAATTTGTGTACTCTTAAGCTATAAAGTAGTAATACAATAATATTTCTTGCAGGAAATATAAAAACTAAGTACCACTCATTACAGATGAAATATAATAAACAAAGCGACACTAAATCCTTTCTAATTGTAACAGGTCCAGAGAGTTGTATGACCGTAAACCTTGTAGTCGTAAAAAATACTATATTTTGTAAAAACTATAGGGAACTGTTAGTTGCCACAGAAATAAAGAAAATATGAAAATAACACATGATATTTAAAATCCATCAATCTTTAGCAAACCTTATGGTCTCTTTCTTTATGTAACAGACTTTTTAATTCGCCATTTTTAGACACATAATCAAAAGTCAAAAGTATATATAATTTTCAATCCCTTTTCTCTTATCTAACATTTTTTAATGTATTAAATGATATTGTCTATAAAATAATACCATAAACTTTATACCATTTTATATCAGCCATTTTTTATAAACATTTCATATAATACGTGTAAAAAAACAATTAATATTTATTCTGCGCCACAATATTTGCAAACATTGGTTTATAACAGCTTGATAGTTTCTGTTAGTTTATATTAAACTTTTCACGTTAAGCTATTTTTGAAACATGGTGTGTCGATTGGAAAATGCACATAGTGTTTAGCTTCCTCGTTCTAGAACTAAGTTGCATTGCTTCTTTTAGAACTGTGTCACAAATCATTCACGGTTCTTTTAGTAGCAAACTATATCCCTAATATTTATGCAATGCAAAAAATTTGTGATTTTTCTACTTTTTAAGGCTAATGGAGAAATAAATTGTAACATGTTATTGATTAAACCCTGATTAAAAGGTAGCCATTTTATGTATAATATTTATAAACCTTGGTATAATCACGCACATTTCATTAAAGCATTATATCCTTCCAAATATTTAAAATTATTATGACAGGTTTTCTCATGTTATTTATTAATTAATTTATATACCCGTGGCAATGCCATTCTATAACTCATTTTATAGATGAAAGAAATACACATAGTTATCGCCTTAGATTTGTAAAAAATAAGAGTACTGTTTAGTAAATATAATATTCTAAAACAATTCATATCATTAATTTGATAATTTAATTTTATCACTACCATCAATTTTTATAATTGCAACAATAGACAGATATTTAAAGATTTCGTTTTTGATTTAATGTGTGTAAGTTTAAGAAAATTAGAAGCATGCTTATTTGCAAGCTTTGCGAGTAATCACACAGAAAAACATTTTCACCCCTCCAAATGTTGAGAAACTACCAATATCCTCATGAAATTCATTGTGGGAGAGGACGGAGTAATTATCCAAAGTCTATTTATGTTGGATTTCCTGTTACTGTAAATTCTCCATCTTGTCTTGTCAATGAAATAAAACTATAGTGTTTTACAGATTTGATCCTTAAATTTATTTGTATTGTTAATTATAAATCACAAAATGATAAACATTGTTTAGTTTTTAAAATTTAAATGCCCTTCAGTGAAACAACAATGCCAACAAATGACTAAATATGTATTTTATTTTCTTGCATTTACTACATATTTTTTAAAATAGCATAAATGTTACTACGTAATATTAAGATGTCACTCGAAATGAAAATCTTAATACGTATAAATTATGTAGATCTACAGTATACAGTACAGATATTTTGTAAATAACAACAAATACTACATTCTTAGTAGCATTATAATTTTTGTAAGGTATAGCGATGGCGAGTTGCCGAGATCCTATTATTCTTTCCAGAATGAATAGTTTAGTAATAGTTTTATAATTGTAAAACTATGTCACATATACCTCATAGGAACTTTTAAAATTTATCACCAATACAGTTCTACAGGACTTTACATATTGCAGATAATAATAAAACTATTATTGGGTGTGAAAACTCTCTTACTGAGCAGGTTTGGGGACAGAAACGAGGGAAAATGGTTGGCACATGGGTCTATGATTTCGTATATACAAAATAAACGTTGACAGTGTTACTATATTGTGTCACATTTGAAGAAAAATATTTTTGTGAAGTATATTAAACTATTAATTCTGTCTAAACTTATGAATTGGAGAATGTAACTAAGTAATTAGTGCCATTGGGGATGTTCTGAAAGCTCTCAAGGCTAGATATTCTAAGATAATTTGAACTTTAGCGTAGGAGTAAGGCTGCGGTGTTCTCACTGAGTGGTCCAGGGTATGACTTTATGAGAGGCCAACAATACAAATTTGCTAATGTGTTTGGAATTTTAGTTCAGCTTATTAAAATGTCACTGTCGTAGTTTGCTCTTTATAGGCTACAAACACAAATTTCCGGATTGTTGGAAAAATATACACAGATATGTGTCTCGGTAACTGTGAAAAATCATAGCATCCTGGTTAAACATTAATTTACACAAACATATAATTTATATTCTCTAACATGCCTCATCCAACTCAGCATTTTAACACAATTCTTTTTGATTTGATTACACTTAAATCAACAAAAATAAATCTTATTAAAAAAAGTAAACAAATCCTTTTTACCACCTGTTTATCCTACTAAGCAATTTCTATAAAATTATCCCAGGTAGTAAATTAAAGACATATACTATGTGGTCTCGTAACCTGTTTAGAGTGGGAGGATTAGTTATGAGTAGTCTGGATATATTTTTTTATAAATGGATGGACAGACACCTATTATTCCGTTATATCAATTCATGAAACTTATGGAATATGCAGATGGTACTTGAAAAATAAGTTTAAAAAAATGATACATGGAAGAATTAAAATTTAATTTAGTTTTTTATATACTTATATATCTATATAATATTTACACGAATATTTATGGGTCGGAGTGGTATAATTATGTTAGTCTTAGTTGAAATCAATCTAGTTCCTGTTGAAATTTAACTAATCATATAGCTCACTATATAAAGTTGTTAGTAATAGATGTTTTTCCATCAAATTGTGCTACTTGCATCTTGATCGCCATATTGAATCAAATTTATACACACCTGGTATCAATATTCACATTTTTCACAAGTAATTTCAAAACTGTAATACATCACTCTGATTTAGATTCGTTATTTTAGATATTTCACCATGGGATCAAATCCTTTAAGCATCTACTGTTATATGAATTTAGTTTTAAATTACTTGCCGCTTGTCGTACTGGTTGTTCAAATATCAATATATTGCAAGAGCTGAGAACCAATTTCAATTCTATAACCACACAGGTTTTTCTTGATATCGTTAGTGAAATTTTAGCAAGGAATGAAATTAATCGTCAGCCGCGCGTTATTTGTGGTGGAGATCATGAGTATCAGATGGATAACAATTTCCCAGATAATAGTTTTCTTAGTTTAACACTTGTAATTACTTTAAAGTTGGTTTTTGATGATGGAATGATTGTAAGAGAAACAGGATTTTTCCAGACATTTGCCATCGTTCAGTGATACAAAAAGATTAGAGAAGTTGACACACAACGTGGTAGTTTTGACTCCTAACTTACACGTGTCACAACGCTCTGGTATGATTTTTTTAATTTTAATCTAGTTTGCAATTACGTGTTTGGTTTGTCATTTGCCTGAAGAAGAGATCACATTGCAGATCTCGAAACGTAGTGTAACTTATTTTTTGTATCACTGAACGATGGCAAATATCCGGAAAAATCCTGTTTCCATCACTCGTAATTAAACGTCAATCACTCTGATATGATATTATGAATTTGTTCTCTATTTCATTAAATTAAATAGCAATCAATATTCCTGTAACAGTATAAATACTGATTGGGCTGCAATATTAACCATACATTAATTTTTCAGTTGTTGAAAAATTAAGGGGAGATGTACGCCCATAAGCCCGTAATGTTAAACATATGCTAATATATAACCCATTATCTCAGAAAGTATCAGAGTTATAAGATTGAAATTTTTACCCTAAAATAAACATAGTATTCTAAAGACACCCTACTAATTTCATTGAATTCCATTAACTTTTTTGGCATTATTTTTATTTTTTAAATATTTGTAAATTTTTTTGCTTATAATTTTGGATTACTATTTTAAAATAATTTTTTATTGTTGAGCTAGAAGTTTAAATCTAGTAGGGGTTGTGTAAACAGACATTCTTAATAACCTGTAAAAATTTGAAATGAATTGGCCTTCTACTTTCTGAGATAATGGGACTTTTGTGTAAAAAAAATAGATTTTCGGGAAATCGCGAAAACATGATAAACATATATTTACTTACATTTCAAAACATTCCAGCTTCGTAATTCTGATCATTTTCCTTCTCAACATCAAGGAGTTTTTCTTCCTGATCATCCTGGTCCTTTTTCTGGCTAGCTTTGTCTTCTCTTCACATGCTATATCTGATTTTATCATCCGACCTCGATCAATTTCACTAAGGCACTTTGCACAATTTTTGCCAATTTTGACCCCAAGCCCTTTTAAGACTGCTAATCTCCCCTGACTGCCCTCATTAAAAGTAATAACTGCATCATATGTACCTAACTTTAGAGTTTGTAGTCCTACAAAGTTATTTTTTGGCACTCTGGACCAGAGAACAGAATTGAAGCTTTCGTTAATATTTTGAGTGCGGCCGTGCAGACTAACAACTCTAACAACTCAGTTTTTGCCAGGTCCCTGAATATAGGTTTTATCAGATCAATTATGGGCTGGTCCAGTGAATTTTTATGTTCATATGTTTTAGCATCCCGAATGGCTTGCTTATACCTACACCATGATATGTCGCAAAGCTGATGCTGTGGGTTGTCGTCCGTGGACGCTTTATGCAAGAAAAAAATATTATTTTTATATTATTTAGGATCCGTATATGCATGTATTATATATAATTTTAATCAGAACAAACTAAACAATACAAAAAAAATATAAAAAAAATAAATCAAAATTTTTAATTTTCGGGCGTACATCTCCCCTTAAACGTCCAGTTGTTTAAAACGTTTCCAAACCATTACAATTTAAATATGTAATTATTATACGACAACAGATATTATATAACATCAATACTCAAAAACTCTTTATTAGTCTCTAGCAATTCAAATTTCATATACAGCACACAGATACGTAAAGCAACTGTGGATCATTTCTTAAACTTATTAAACCTATCAATTGTCATAAACATAAATGTGCTTGAATAACTACGTTAGACATTATCAGCAACATTTCTCATTATTATTTCCTTGTCGGAAAGTCTTTCATATAACTATGATACATCCTGCTAAATATCTATCACAAAATTAATTACATTCTCTTCTGTTTGTCCAACCAATGCTGCTCGACAAAAGCATTCATGAGTTAATATATTACACGTGATTATAATTTCTCTCTATCTTCATTAGTATACTGTATTTACTAAGTCGGAAACAACTCAATTTCCGTGTGTAATATATGGTCGTGGTTTAAACCCTAAACTACTTCTCACTCTTTAATGTGTTGAAAAATAATGTTAACGTTCTGTACACAGCATAACCAATATAGAATGTTAGTATACATTATTATTTAAAAAATATGTAAGCAGTTGCTTAGTTTTAATGCACATTAAGCATAATACATTGGACAAAAATTGAACTAACGTTTGAAAATCCGTCACTATATTCTGACACAACAATTAAAATATGTGTTTGAAATTTCACACTTAATATTGATTTTAAACAATTCAAATTGTTATAATATAGATGTTAAATATACTTTCATTAACGTCATTTAACTATGATATTTATTGTATTAAGTAAACTTAAATGAGTCCCCAAAACGTTTATAAAATATGTTTATTAATTATTTATTTTAATTACAATCTTCTTGTATTGTATAATTTTTAAAATGATATAATATATCCTTGACTATAGTGCCTAAACATCTTCCATACATATATAAAGGGAATTGTTTGTTTAACCTTAATAGACACTATGGAGCTTAATATAAATTTGGGTTTATTTCAATGCGTTCAGTTTTATCAATTTCCCTTGACTAGTTTGTAATATTTAAAAGTATTATTTAGTAGCTACAACAGCTGTTTCCGATACAACCAATCACAAGGGTTTACGATTCTCAAAGCTTAGTATTATGGAACAAAACTTAAATTTAAACTGTTTTGGTTTAATCTGTTACTAGCTCGTAGACTTTATATGTAACTGTCATTGTTAAATATTTTATATGTTTAGTCTTTATATTAATAGTTAAAAAAATTTACATTGTTTCGGAAGTGATTGTAAACAAAAACAAGTAACCTAAAAAATTACATCTACACGAATTATAATTAAATATGTCTTGGATATATTTTTTTCTCTCTTACAATAATGATATGTTAAACATTAAACAACGAATCTTCGAAATAACATTTGGAACAATGTGGAAAACGCATTTGTTGGAATGAACAATTGTGTCCACGCTTCCATAGCCTCAATCTAAAGACAAACCTTTTCTAAATCTAACGTTTTGAATTACACTTTGAACTCTGTAAACTTAAAGTATGGACCTAGCGTCATGTTAGCGGATACGATACTAGAGATCTATTCCTCGAAATTCCTTGGAATTTACCTTGATAAAGGTTTGATATGGAATGTTGACATCGATCACGTTCTGAGGTCTTTAGCCATATACTATCCAAGCCAAGTTCTAAGTTCTGATAACGGCGTATTATGGCTTGATTTATACACACCTCACTTAGGGATTAGTAGTGTGGGGTGCCTGTGCACCAAGTAATCAATTTTCAAGATTGTTCAAATTACAGAAGAAATCGATCTACACAGTTGCAAAATTGAAGTTTAGGGACTCGTGCAGGTCAACTTTCAAAAGGTTGAAACAGTTAACCCTGCCTAACTTTTAAAGTTTGGAAACAACCTTATATTGTATGTCTCTATGTGCCTTGTCTAAGGGCCGAGACATTCATTCGAGACTAGAGACAGAGGCAATTACCGAACTGGGAAACACAGGACGGTGGTTTATGAACACTTGCCTTCACAGTCAAGGGTCTATTTTATTAACAGATTGGCTAATGAATTATGAAAAGCCTCTACGCGCAAGGCGTTAAAATCTCGTTTGAAACGCTGTTTAGTGTCAAATGCATTTTATAATGTAAAAAAGTTTCTGTAGTATGACTGAGAGACCACACTATAACAAGACTGACTCTCAAACGAAGTGGGAAGTATTGGTGATGATGATTATGGAATGACTGGTAAAATTTATGGCTGAATGAGAGCGCGATGTGGTATGTATGTCCAAATTTTAACATATTTGGATTTTTGCTATACTAATTTATTTTGTGTCCGCAATAAATAATTGACTTTTTATATCTTTAATGTGAGCTTCATTATAATCCGCTTAGTCGACCAACTGTGTACACTGTCCGAAAACGGCTAACTGTTATGTTTATATTTGCCAATAATGATAATTATGAAATGGCAAACATTTTCTGGTGTAAAATGGTGTAAAACGGGTTCTATTTTTTAAATTATATGAAACAACACGTACTACAGGGTTCTGTCAGCAATATAACATCATAATCCAAGGAGGGTTCTCTACTGGCTGGTTTATACCTGCAATAGAACATATACTATGTATAGTAAAACCCGATGTGTCACTTAAATCTATGCAACACAATTTCAGTATATTACTGACTACAAATGTGGAAATATTGGGATGAAAAGAGCTGGTCGATAGTTTTAGTTTACTACGGGTATTCATTGGTAGAGTGGGCGAGGTCCCTAATATTGAAGGCTTTTTTAAATCTATCTGTGAGGGAGCATGGGTTCCCCTCTCGCTTGATTAGAAAATGTTGGAACACAACTAGCCAGCTTCCCCCTATTCAAGATGACAAAATTGAGTGATCTTTATTCCTCCGCATTAAATCTCGACAAGAGGCGATGCCTATCACCAACCTTATCTATTCTAAAAGTCCAATTACTATGGAATCAAACGCAAAAATCCTTTAAGGGCAAAGTGCAATTTGCGGTCTCCTCATCTTCTGGTCTTAAATGAACGGAACAGAACAGGTTTTAACCACACCGTTACGTTATACGAGTCGTACAAATGAAACCTTACTCACTACTTAGCGAAAACAGGTGTCTAGAATTGGTTGAATGCTAATTGTTATGTTATACAATTGTTATGTCCTGACTGTAAAGGTAACTGCTACGTTACCAGGAAAGCCATTACGAGTCCTATGTAGATTACTTCCTAGAGCGGCAAAGTGATATTGTATTCGTTATGCCACGGTTGGATAGAGATTATCGGAATGTAAGTCACTCCTTTAAATTGTTTGTAGTTTGTTATTTTATTATAATAAGTACATTTTAATTCATCCAAAAAGGTTGTCATATACTTATTATGAATAATAACATATAAAAATGCTTAATCTGTACATGAGTGATATTTTCTTTACATAAACTAAATTTTGTAATCGATTGAGCTTATTGAAACACGCAAATTGATTGGAATAATTTACTTTCAAATTCAAAATTCTACTTTTCAAGACCTGTAATTAATGTGTTTGATCTACTGAGCCAATAATCATAAACTCTAAAATAATCTATTGCTTCAAATAACTTTAAAAATATTGTAATTGTAATTATGATGATTTCACTTAGTGACTGACTTGCTTATCCGTGAATAAATATCAGAAATAATTAAAAGGAATTTGAACAAATGCTTCACGTATATAATATTTCAGATAAGCGTACCTATAAACAATTTTAATTTTTGTTTTCATATGTAAGACTTCATTGTTTGTGCTTATCAATTTTATCTATAAAGATTTTATTGCTATCAGTTATGTACTCAGTCGGCTACTTTAAAAATATTCAATAAAAACATAAATTGTAATGAGTTTATAAAATTGTTATTTCTTTTTAAATTCAAAACTTTATGAACATAGGAAAGTTGTAAACGGAAAAACTTTAATTGAAAAATTAATTGCTGCTCTCTCCACATATACGAATTCATAATAACTAATTTTTTAACTAATTTTCTTTAGGTTCTGAAAAATCAGAAACTGTACAACCTAACACTATTTTAATTGTAATAATTGTAGGTGCTTTAATTGATAAAATTTATCGCTCTTTTTAATATCCTAACTTTTTATTATAGTTATAACATCACAACAGGTTAAAACTAAGATCGATGATTCCAATAAAATAAGATATTGGGTGCTAGAAATAAGAATTTCATTGCTTAAGATAGCAATATAATTAAATCAATAATACAACGACAAAGTAAGACTGGACAAATACACACGATAGCCTATATAATTGAATGAAAGTACAATAAAAGACGCAATTATATGCAAGTGGGTCGAGAACTAAGTATAACTTTATACGCAAGTACCGCTGTTTTATTGGCATCATGGAGCACAAAATAGGTTAGTTTGCACTGCGGGTCGAGTGTCACGGAGTTATTGGATGAGCGATAGCAAATATTTTAATATGTTTAAACAGGAAAAGTACAAATAAATCCTTTTAAACATTTCTATATAGATAATACTACTCTATATGAATTATTTTGCGTTTGGAAACTATTTTTGGGGAAAAAATTAATTTGAATTCTATATACAATTGTAATTAATTAGTAAATGATGTTCGATATTTTTTAGAAATAACTAAATCGGTCTCAAGTGCTAAGTCTTTAATGTATCTGGAAAATTTTGAACCAAGATGCTTTGTAAGTTTTGAATCTTTTAGATAAATTCCCCCAAATCTTCTCGCGATAAACCTAAGACAAATTTGTTAACAATATCTAGTTATTTTTTATTATGAAAGAGACTTATATCACTCTAATTTTCTTTAAAACATTTAGTTATTTATACTTACTACGTACTTGTTTAATTTAAATCAATATTTTCCCAGGCTAAAGCCCAAAAAAAATAAGACTTCAAAACGCAAAACCTTATAAACGACTAAATTGAAATGTTGCATGAACTTAATAAGAGTTACCTCCGTATACTGGACTTCCTCCCAAGAGCGTAATAGGCATCTCAATCCCTCTTACGCACGTATCTATTCTTCATCGGGACCACAAGGCAAACTCAACTATGAGACTGGAAATATCTTATAACTAAAGCAGATTACAATACAGCAACATATTCTGCAACTAGCTATAACTTTTGTATCTCTTTTAATACATTAAGTTTCATATGTACATTTTTATGATTCGGTTATATAAATGTTGCAAAGAAGAATAACTTATTAAATTAGGTGTAGTATATATTTTAAAATATACAGCTGCCACTCAAGTTTGTTGTATTAAAATTTTATATTGTATTATATTTTGTTTATTTGTTACCTTTTGAGAACAATAATTCGTTGAAATATTAAAGGAATATTTAAGAGTCTTGTTACCTTTCTTATAAGAAGCCTTTGTGCAACTATAAAGTTCTTTATATATATATATATATATATATATATATATATATATATATATATATATATATATATATATATAAGAACAGATTGGGACAAACAAAAACTCTAACCATGGGACTTGAAATATCTTAGACCGATGGTTAAGATTAAAATGCGGGTAGTAGACGCCTTTTTACCCAAGTTTGTCTTGAAAACAGTCATAAGTACATAATATTGTCTTTATTAGGTAAATAAATTAATCAGGAAGCGAATTTAATCAGCTGGAAGTGATTCTTTTTACCCATAGTCGTACATAAGATATATTATATACATATAAACTTATATATATATATAAACTTCAACGGGACAAAAAGGCAAGCTATAAGTATGCCACTGGATAAATCCTAGATAGAAAGTTAATTAAAAGAGTTCAAAGTAGACGCTTTTGATTAAAGATAATTTTGTTGGTATATATTTTCTTGATCTGGGCATAAGGGAAAGGCGAACTCAACTATGGCACTGGGAATACCCTAGATAGGAAGTAAAATTAACCAGCCGAGGTTGACACTTTTTGACCACATTAGGTTTTCCAGACTGTAACAGGCTTTTCGTGCAAAAGTTTTCCTATACCAAAATTTAAAATTGAACCATTTCAAATGTGATTCAACTTTTGAATTTCTCGACTATGGATTCTGTAATAATATCTATCTGATGTTTCCACTTCTGTTTAAAAATACTATAGAGATCCATAATATTATATCATAAATACTTTCACTAAGAAAACTACACCCTTCTATTTTGAAAATTGAGAGTGAAGCCGAAGGTAACGTGTAGTTAAAATAAAAATGTTATTCAATTTAAATATTAGGAACAACTTAACGTCTTTAATGTTGACAATGAACCTACAGGAATTAAGTTTGTACTGAGACAGTTAAAAGAGCTATTAAAATTTATAAAAAAATAGTTTACAACCTTACATTACAAAATTAGACTTACGCTTTGAGTTCAAATCGTTGAAATATAATTCTTAATATATAGAGATCAGACGCTCTTACTAGTATAAAATACCAGTAACGAGGCTTTTTATCCTTAAACGTACAACAAACACGTTATGACCCGTAGATAAAATTATTCCTATTATTCTTGTTAAAGAACAACATGGCCTGGAGCTTGTTTCCATGGTAATGATGTTTTGCGGTGAGCCAAGCCTCAACACGTGGTCCTTAACCACAGGAACAGCAGGATAGGTGGGCTTATAAGGAAGAAAAATATGAGTAATTCATACGAAATTATATCCATATTATAAACTTAACTACAATAGGAGTTTTACTTATGACTTACTACGCATTAATTGGCTAATCGTTAGCGACTCGAAAGACTACAAAAGTTGTATTTCTCTGTACGTGTCTGGCTGTCCGGACGATATAACGAAAACAAACTGATCAATAGACTGTGCATTTTGCATGAATCTTCATTTGTACATAGGCAATACTAAATGGCATCTTTTAAAAGCAGTACTTACTATTATTAAAATAACGCCTAAAATTAAATTTTTATTGGACCAGTTGTTTTCTTATGAAGAGTCTCTTAGCAATCTGCAAGAATTTCGATTGTACACACAGGTCAAGTGGAATGTCAACTAGTAAACTCGATCTGACGACAGAGAGAATATGGAAATAAACAATTCCAACATCTAGCGTATTATTTTTATCCTTAAACACTGAATATTGTAGTGTTTACTCTTCTCCTTATTCTGTTTGTGAATATTATCGCACATGTATAAGAAAAAAGGCTGAAAAGCAGATCGGTCTCTCGTTAACATTAGCGTGGTATTAAATAACTGGAATGTGCTCTCTTATTCATTTGTAAAATCAAAAAACATATTTTTAAACACAAGAAAGAAAGAAATATAGCGTTGAATATAGTAAAATTTAACTTACAAACATGAAGATTTCCATTTCTTCTTCCAATTTATATAAATAAATTATCAATAGATAGCACTAAACAACTCTTGGTTTAAAATATAGATGTTAAATTCATATTCAGGTAATCTCAAGAGCTCAATGGAAATTATTAAATGTATTTACGACCAGATGGTGTATTAATTTTGCCCTTAATATTTATAAACTACAAGCTATCTATGCCAGACTAAATCCACGGGTAGGGTACGATAAGCGGACCCGGTGTTTTATATCGAAGAATGTAGTCATCGATACCTAATATTCGCATCTCAAATCCTAGACTATCAATCGATATAAAAGTATTTATAGTCCTCAATAACAATCATATTATGTTTAAAATTAAAATATGAATTTGATATTTACAGTGATCAAACAAATTATTCAGTGAAAACTGAAGACAATCATATTTGCTGCTCTCAAAGTTACAGTTGTTTCTTTCCCACAAGTTTCACATACGTTTTTCGGTACGAGTCCAACATGTTGAAGAACATGACTTATCATCTTTCAAAGCATTGTCATGTATTTTTCTAAAATTTACTGCCATTTTTAATAATAAAATGTTAGGCTAGTTATATAAAATTGAAATATTACATTACGAGTATTATTTGAAAGTGTTTACAGCTGTTGATAAAGATTATTTAAGTTAATTGATCAAATTAATTAATCAGTATCGATTGATTATATCGATGGTTATGATTAAGTATTATCGTTTGCCAATTTCGATATAAAAAACCGGGTCCGCTTATCGTACCCTACCCAAATCCACTACCAGAGAGATCCTCATTCTGCCTCAGTGTAACAGTGCTAACAACACATAGTATGTCCGTAACCATATTATCAGGAACATTACTACATTACATTACATTACATTACATTACATTAGTACATTACTTGCATTGCTAATTATTCTTTAAATATAGCATGATGACGCTACTGATAAATGGGATAAATTAAGGTGTGTTCTACACGTTAATGACAATGGAGATGAAAGATTGTTTATGGCGAGGAAACGAATTCGATATAAATTTTCTTTAATCAGTGTTGATAGACACTGGTTTAGACGGTGAATAAACATTACGTATTTTCCGCTTATATAATCGCATCTATCATATCAATATGTTTTATCTCAGAGGATGAAAACATTAGTTACATAACTATTTCTAGGAACCAATATAGCCTTCAGTTCTCATCACGTAAAGCTGGATGTTTTAAGAAAGATTTTATCCACCATCCTCTTTAACAATAAAATCAAAAGAAAAGTAAATTTTCGGAATTCCCAGCGAGGCTCTGAAGAAGGTTTTCACCATCAATCCCGGGTTGTTGCTGAGTATGTACAATGCCTGCTTTGTTGAAGGAATGTTTCCATCTCTCTGGAAAACCGCCAGGCTAGTACTTATCAGCAAGGGAAAAGGTGATCCTGAGCTGCCGTCGTACTACACCTCTCTGCATGCTGGGCACGGCTGGAAAACTTTTTGAAAAGTTGATTTGTTCCCGCCTGATTTCTGCCGTGGTATCTGTCGGGGACCGTTGCCCTCGTCAGTACAGTTTACTTTGCGGCGTGATGTAAGATATTAAAATAATGTAATAAATTTAGGTAAATTGTAAAAAGAACTAACTGGAAGTTGTACTGGAGTATTTAAAAATATTCTAAACCAATAAAATATTAATGCCAATTTTTTATGTAAAATAAAATGTAATACATTTACTATTTGTTAATAAATATTTGCATTGTGAACTATTATGAGTTGCATACGGTATACGAAAATCCCTAAAATGTATTAAAGTCAGAAGAAGGAGTACCGATAATGCACAAGCTAGATTTCAGAAGCATTACTGTTGAAACACACTTGACAGATTTTAAACTGTTGCTAATGTAGTCACTGTAACAATGAAGTTCGACAGGTGAAATTAAGGGGAAAGCTGTAAGGGAGAGTATGGAAGTGGGTGGTGGGTGGCGGATGGGTGGTAGGTGGGGTGTCCATGTCAGTGAAGCTCAGTTCTCAGTCGCTGTGTATTGCGCGACCAGACATGATCGCGAGAGCTCCGCACCACGTGACCACGGTTTCCACTACGTGATTGGACATGGTGTTTATTTTCCTATTGGAACTCATATTTTGTAAGTTATCATTTCGTAACATAACTGTTTGTGGAGGGTATGTATTAATGTTTAGGGAAAGCAAAAGACGTGCAAGAAATAGCTATTTTTAAAATACAAATTAAACAGCAAAGTTTACACAAATTTATTGAATAAATAAATGTAATAATGTTATGTACCCAATACCGTATTTAAACTGCACAATAATGCTAATGCCTTATTATTTATGTTGTAAATTTATGAAAATCTACTGTAATAACTTTATTTGAACCCTGCTGAATAGCAAACAATTGCCTAAACTGGAATTAGTAAGTTCCATATAATTGGTATAATTTATATACAGATAAACCAAATAATTCTATAGTATTATAGTTCGCACAAAAACATAGCAAAAGCTTATTGTGACTAGTACAATATCAACTTTGATTAGCTAAAGTCACTTCAATACGAAACAAAGTTATCGGAACAAACATATCATTGTAACAACAACAAAAACACACTCCCCATTAAACATATTTAGTCTGCATCCCGTCTTTAAAATTGAAATAGGAACGTTATTTCCCAATGTAAAGCGCTACAATCCGAATTTTGAGTAAGGGGTAAATGTTCACAAACGAATTGAAATTACGTTTTCAGCTTCAAATTTAACCTTATAATTAGCATGTTTCTATACAATTATTTTAGTTAGTAGAGTGTTCACAAATAAATTGCAATCAATCGTTTTTAGCTTGATATTTAACCTTATAATTAGCATGTTTCTTTGAAATTATTTTATTTACTAATGTATTTACGAATTTCACGTCCATTATTTTAGTTGTGAATTATATACGTAGTTATCTATACAGCTTACCCGCTTCTACTACACTAAAACTGTATGGAATGAAGGCATTCTAAAAAATTTATTTTAAAAGCATATATTTTAGAAATTGTTAACGTCCAAAATTTGTGTAAGGGACGAGTGTTCACAAATAAATTGCAATCAATCGTTTTTAGCTTGATATTTAACCTTATAGTTAGCATGTTTCCTTGAAATTATTTTAAGTAGTAATATTATATATGTATGTATGTATTATATATAAATAGGGAAACTACTTTTATAAACACTTTGTAAAGTTTATGTTATAAAAATTTATATTTTAAATTGCCTTAATTGCTGTTTCTTGTATTTGAGGATATACAACTCAAAACCAAAATAATCGACAGGAAATTCGTATACTACACACACACACACACACACACACACACACACACACACACACACACACACACACACACACACACACACACACACACACACACACACACACACACACACACACACACACACACACACACACACACACACACACACACATATATATATATATCTTCAATAAGAATAGAAGAAAATAGAATAGAAAAAAGAACATACATTTCTCTATATTTCGTTTTAAGAAATTTTCAAGAGATATAGGTAAATAAGTAAATATATCAACACAAAATAATAAACAAAAGAAACATCATATGTTTATAAAACTGGTCTAATTTTGAATTACGTACAAAGAGTAAATAATTTTGCCTAATACAAGGAATATAAAGTTGTAAATTAAATTTGAAGTTAAATGTGTAATGCTATAAATTAAAATTGTCAAGTGTAATTTATAAATAATGCTATCCATATCATAAAATTTAGACCATCCGGATGTTTAGTTTGTAGCACCCTCTGATGAGCTATTTCTAAATAATTCATTTTAAGTTTATGGGGGTTCTGAATTTTGTTAATACTTTTTAGAGATAAGCATTCATCGAATTTTTTGTTATGCTCCATTGCATGGGCCGAAATAGGATTTGATTTCATTTTAAGGTTTGTATTGCTGCGATTTTTGTTCATTATAATGTGCAATGGAGTTATGCTCTGACCAATGTAGTCTTTCGGACAGTCTTTATATGGCAATTGGTAAATGACATTGCTAGATTCACAAGTAATTTTAACAATTATCGCATAATTTCTTTTTGTTGTGCTGCTACAGAAATGTTTTGAATTTATTATTAAATTACATGTTTTGCAGCGAGGCTTAAAACAGGTTTCACAGCCAAAAGGTTTGTTTAAATTTTGAGTTAGGTCATCAGAGGGTAGTTTTAGTCTTACTAATATGTTTTTTAAATTTTGAGGATTTTTTAAACATTATTTTAGGTGGATTAGTAAATAAATTTTTGTTACAGGTGAAGCTTGTAGAATATTGTGTGCAGTTTTTATTATACCATTACTTTTGTATAGCCCTGGTGGTAATACATTTTCCTTGGTTTAATTTTTGTGTTATTTTTTCTATTTTCTTTTATTCTTATTGAAGATACATGACCCATTTGGGATTTTCATCAAGCATTCAACGTTAAAGCCATTTGGTATATATATATATATATATATATATATATATATATATATATATATATATATATAAATGAAATTTTTTGTTTGAATATTTTTTTAGTTCCTTTTAATACTTAAACTTTATTGGTCGTAAATATATATTTACTGTTAAAACTTATATTAGTTAATTTATTGACATCATTATATACTCGTATTTGCAGATTAGTTTTCCTAGTAAACTGCAAATTATGAATAATGGATTTTACTTGACTGGATGTTAAATTATTTACACAAATAAGTAACAATACGTCAAACTTATTATTAAATAAATCGTTTGGTTGTATACTTAAATTAATATATTAAATCTGAGTTATTTTATTTCTAAATTTAAACAATTCTAACGGGTGTCAATATTATATTACCCTTAAGTATATAAAATATTGTTTAATGGCTCATTCATTATTTGATGAATCTATTTAAACATTATACTTATACTATATGCCTGAAATATAGTGGGAATTATACGTTGCAATGCATGTTTGGCGTAGATCATTATTATACTATATGTGTGTGTGTGTGTGTGTGTGTGTGTGTGTGTGTGTGTGTGTGTGTGTGTGTGTGTGTGTGTGTGTGTGTGTGTGTGTGTGTGTGTAAAAATAAATAAAATTTAAAATTACACACATATTAGTTTTAAATTGTATTTCATTGACTAGAAACGTTTCTATACTAAACAATGAAATCAGTAGGGCATTTATACTTTTCTAAACAGAATTTTAATGCTAAGACAACTTCCTATCGATTTATACATTGTATTAGTTATAAACCCTACCATATGTTTTTATATCCTAATAACTCTATGTTTAAATACTCAATGATCCAGATAAATGTTGTTGTTAGTTGTGTTGACTTTAGAACTTGTCAGCTAATGTAAAAAATTAAGCATATACTATTTTAATTGTATAAAAATAGGGTAACTACAAGAATTTACATGTATGATACGTTTAAAATATACGAGTAATTTTTAATAATACATTCTAAAAATTTAATACCGAATATGAATAAATTTGATGCAGATATGCCCCGCTCTTAATCAGATCACATTGCTGTTTATATTTTATAAATTCTCAATCCAATGATGGGAACACGAAATAAAAAATACAAAGAGGATCAAGATAAGAAAAGTGGTTATCTAAGGAAATTTTAATAGCGTGTAGCTTTATTATTCTTTCCCGTTTCCTTCACGTAGAATTTGTAAATGTGAGATCGTTCATAGTCATTGGAAAAAACCCCATGTTTACAACTTATTCTAACACGCTACAGCAATCTCTGACCTAAGAGTTTCCAACATGGAAGTGTACGGGAACCCTTAACTATTAAACATCATGGACACTGGCTACTTGTGGGAAATTGTAAGCAGGCACTGATTTGTGTAGTTATTTCTCGAAGTGGACAAACAGAGTCATGCACGTCTATAAACGGTGAGCTAAAACATTTTGATCTCTTTTTATATATTTCTTCCAGTTGGTAGGCTACAATTTAAAATGAATTAATCAAACCATATTAAAGTAGAAAAAGTATTTTACTTCTGTAATTTAAAACTGTAATATAGAAAAGATAATTCAACGAACTGTTCATGAATTTCTATGTGCGGTTAGAATGGGACCAAGAAAAAATGGAATATTGTACAATAAATACGAAGTGACTCGTCAAAAAAAACAGTGGAATGGTGGACGGTTATGTGGCTATTCCTCGGAGACTACTGTACTGTATATTGTCACGCTCCGAAAGGGATTTCATATTATAACTCCAATCACTGCTCTCTAAATCTCTGACAGAACCTTGTTAATTTTTCGTAGAAAATATGACTAAATATACATGTAAACTATACAAAGAAACTTGTACATGTCTAATCAATCGTAAATATTCATATAAATAACCGACTATTTTTGTATGGTTAAACGTGTGACGCTATACGCTATGTATAACCATACAACTTATTCTAACACGCTACAGCAATATCTGACCTCGGAGTTTCCAACATGGAAGTGTACGGGAACCCTTAACTATTAAACATCATGGACACTGGCTACTTGTGGGAATTAACACGCTATGCAATTACGCATTTTAAAAAGTATTGTTTACAAAGAAAAATATGATTTAATAATCCTATGCTATTCAATTTATCCACATGATGATCCACAGAGAATGTAGTGATTTAATTGTAGACCTTTCACCCAGGATAAACGATTAGGGATGCAGATTGAAAGTAAATTGCTACTGCTCTATTAGGATGATACTATAATGATTAATTTTGATATATTGGTAAAAATCATACGCCATAAAATCAAACGTTCGAGTATTGAATACTGGCTGTTACTTCAGTAGAATCCGCATCGGAAATTGTGTACCTTATAAAACCAGCCACTTCAGTTATTGGTAAATATTTCCTTGAAGTGTATCTAATTACAATACTGCAATTAATTTTGTATGTGTGTGAATATAGTTGCTTGACACACTCTATATATCATGTCAAGTAGATACTTAACAACTGGAAAAGTCAGCCACATTATGTTACCTTTTCGCACTAACTACGCTGACGTATTAATGAGGTTTCGTTTACAGAATGGGTGTTACTTTACATTTGGAGTAACAATGAATGCGTACAGCTCTTTCCTATGGCATAGCACTGGCATAGAAAAACATTACATTACATTAAGAGCATTACGCTTTTAGTATTCCTCAAGCTTGGAAAATTATATTATTTGCTTGACTTGGGAATGGAATTAATCGTACGCTCTCTCTCCTAAATTAATATGTTGCAGAGCATATAACTGAAACGTGCCTCGCGATTGTTTACTCCACTTATTTGATTGTGTATCATTGATTATGGAAATTTATCGTCCATACGAACGAGACCAAAATATATTTTATTCTTTCCTAATCTCGGCACAAGTCTAAGAATTTTTTAGACAATCGTCATTCCTTTAACTAAAATTTTACTGTCTTATATTATTTTCTTTGCGTTCTTCTCTTCAACTTAACCCTACTCATCTGTGTACCTTCTCAATAGCACTTTTAAATATAAGATATGTTATTCACTATTATTTGTATTCAAATTTGTTCTAGTTTTTCATTAGCGACACAACCGAACTTCAGGCAACACACCAAATACGTTAGCTCAAATTCGTATGGTAATAACCTATACAGTTCCAAAATAATGAACCATTGCAACGGAGTATTGAAGGATTCGGTATAAAATAAAGAAAGAGCATGTGTACAGACGTGCATATATACAAACGGACCTTTTGACACAAAAACTAATAGCACTTTTTCTTGGCCCAAGATGAGTTGATGGATGGAGTTTCAAGATTCTAGGACCTATCTATCAAGAGTTTCGTACTAATAGATGAGCGAAAGAATAAATAGACAATCGGATGGACAGCGACATTAGATAAAAAAGTTACTTAATAACAACATTACTATTAAAAAATCCTCGTATTTTTAAAACTCATATTGTGGCACGAGTTAAAGTTAAGTTACAGTTTGTCAATGTGAAACTAGTATTAAAATTTAGAATTCTTCTCCAGAAAATTAAATGGTTTAAGATGAGAAACCCCTACTAGATTTCATATCTTATGACGGTCATATTATCTAATACACACTGGGTAGTAATGTCGTTTTATTAATAGGAGTGTGCTGTGAAACCTTACGTGATACTGAAATTTGAATGGCTGCATCTCAATAATCTTTACTATTTAATAATTGTTTCCTTAATTCCAGTTTTATCTTACGTGACGGCCCAAACAGAGAGTAATCTAAATGAGACCCTCATCAAGTGCAAGGATCGGTCCTACCTTGATAATTGTCTCAAGAAGCTGCCTCCAATACTCGAAAAGTACGAGATGAAAGGAATCCCTAGCTCCAAACATGACGTCGATGCATCTTGCAGGTAAAATATCACCATATATGGTTATATTTCCTTATATCCTGATATTCCTGGATATATCCTTATTATAACAAGGTTGTACTTGTAAAAGTTTTTAAAAAATCGAAATAGTTATAAGCTGAAATTAAAAAATAAACAAATTACTTAAACAGAAAATATTGATACCATTATAATAATTTCTTTAATTTTATAACTAAATTATATTTTCTACTATGATTTTAATAGGAAGCACATTACATTATACACCGGCCTTTAGTGGATTGGAAATACATTAGACTAGCTAAGGGAATCGGCCGTAGTGGCTTCCGAAATTCCAATTATAATATTATGAGAGAATATTTTTACTTAAAACAGATGATAACTCAATCATACGTGATGCTCTGGTAGTTATAATTTCACTGACCTCCTTAATATAAGATAATTTTCTTGTGACAGTTTACACTCGTGTATTATGCATATGAAAATTGAAGTAATTTAAAATCTTTCAACCTCATTATATTAGTGTAATTCAAGGTATAAATAGAATTTACCAATATATTTGGATGTGAATTTGGTGTTAAATTGATTTAACATCTATCTGCCTCAAATGCCCCCATAGATGTTTTAAACATTACATTGAGTTTTTAATGTTTTATTTATTAATGAGAAATATGTCGATCACTTATCCAATGTTGATAAGTATGTTATTTTCCTTGGGGTGGCCTACTGCCATGCACTTAAGCCTCAAGGACTTTTTGCGCACCCCGGAAACACACCATGAGGCCCACCAGTCTATAACTTCAGCAGTTCAACAAACCGCCGAAAACAACCTATCAAGTCCTCCTGGGAAAATTCACCACACCCCTGTCCAAACTACCAAAGATGGCAGACCACTCTCTTGCTATTGCAGGGCAATCAAAGAGCAGGTGCTCAGCAGTCTTCTCCTGCTCATTACACCTTCCACAGAGCGGATCCTCCTGAAGGATGCCAACTCTGTGAAGATGCTTCCTCAGGTGACCATGCCCCGTAATGAGACCAATGACCTTAGAAGACATTGATCTGTTTAATGACAGAAGGTCCGAAGCCACCTTGAGGAAGTTGACTGTAATACCATTCTACTCACTCTCAAACCCAGATGCAACCTCCACCTTCTCCCATGCTCCGCGCGAATCCATTTCGAGACAACCCTAGAGGATTTACACCTTGGAACACCGCAGAACGGTTGAGGGCCCGTCATAATTGTTGCTAAGCCCTGGTTGGCCAGGGCATCAGCTCTTTCGTTCCCAAGAATCCACTCATGACCAGGAACCCAACAAACGGTTACATTGTTGATTCTGGCAAGGGAGGAAACGGTCTGATAGCAATCCCAAACAAGTTTGGATTTGATCACGCAAGAATCCAGCGCCATCAGCGCTGCCTGACTGTCCGTGAAAATGTTAATCGTCTTGCCCCTATATCGCAGACGAAGATTCTCAAGAGCACATTCCATAATAGCTGCGACCTCCGCTTGAAAGACTGTCGGATACGGACCCATAGGAACCACCAGCTCCCTACATGGTCTCACTCCCAGAATTCCAGCGCCTGTGCCGCTTTTTTGTTTTGGAGCCGTCTATGAACCATTCGAGCTCCGCTGGTGGAAGAGGTTTCTTCCCCTCTGACCAATCATCCCTTGAGGGTAAAATAATCCTAAAGGGTTTGTCAAAGGAAACTTTTTGTGGCATCTGATCATAGATCATGTGCAAAACATCCTCCTGTATCAGAGTGCTAATTCTGCAGTGCCCACCGCTGCAACCCGACCAGAGTCCCATCTGCTGAAGACAGTAGGCACTCCTCCTGGCCATAGCTCGAATGACAATGTCCAGGGGGGCGTGATTAAGACAACAGTCCAGAGCCGCGCCTGGCGCACTAGGAAAAGCCCCAGTGATAGCAAGGCAGGCCATCCTTTGGATACCCGCCAGACGAGCTACCACCGTCTTGGCCTCCGTTTTTGGCCACCATACGACAAGCTCCGTACATTAGTGCAGATCTGACCACGGAAACATAAAGCTAGTACAAGAGCCTCGGCTTCAGTCCCCAGGGCCCACCTATCACACGTCTGCATTGCATTAGAGACCACTTACCCCTGGCAATGACCCTTTCTAGATGAGGTCCCCAGTTTAGAACCCTATCTAGGATCACGCCCAGGTACTTGACCTTAAGTATGTTTAGTTTTTTCGTTAAACTTTAAATAGGATATGGTTCAATAAATTATGTCTATTTAATAGTTATTTCGCACGTTATGATTCAAAGCATAAAATACTTGTAGTAAATAAAATAAATGTTATTCCTAGTGTGATGATGGTTTGAACGTTTCAATATTTAAAATCAAGTGATGACTTTTCTCAGAGGTTACAAGTAATCAAGCTATTGAACCACCGGAAGAAAGGAGAGGAAGTAATTTGCTTCCTCTCTGGAGAAAATACAACTGCCACCTCATCCTCGTTGCGTTATATCAGACTATACAGACTATGTACTGACCATACATGCCGTGAAATTCTCCTGTCAAATCCCAAAATATTATATTTAGTCGTTAGTTACCCATTGTAAATATTTACACTCACCACCTTTAATTTCAACAATAAAATATATCCTGCATGTTCTTTTTTTCAATACATTATTGGAATTTTTAAACTTGAGAGGTATGCACGGTACTTATAATTATTACAATGAAAACCAATAACTCTAAATACTGAAATATTATTTAAATTGTAAATGTTTGGCTGTATTTGATATTTAAATTTTGTTTAGTGCATTCAAAATAGGGATGGGTTGCATGGATGAGTTCGCCAAGAAATGTCTCTCCCACCAGGACAGACAGACGCTGGAGGCTCATGTCGCCGGCGCCAGACACACGTTCAAGTTCCTTTGCGATGATCCTGTTTTTCAAACAGGTTAGGAGATTGACTACCGATAGACAAATTTTCATTAGCTAAACTCAGTTTAGAATATATAAAATTATCTAAATAACCTTAAAGTATATAAAAAATTTGTAAACTAAACTCCAGGTATTTTTGAGGTGTACTTAGAATACTTCATTTCCCCCCCCCCCAAAAAAAAGAAAAAAAAAACTGTAATGTATCTTTCTTTTATGTTTTTCTATCTGAGTTTACTGATACACAAATTACACAGTCACATTTTATTTCTTCTATATTTTAATTAATTTGGGAGACAGGTCCAATCTAAATAATACAATGTAGGTGTACAAATTGAAACTTCACTGTAAACGTTCTATAATGATAGTGTCAAGTATAAAATATACTACTTTTAATAATTTAAAAACTACAGTGACAAATAATGGGTAAATAGATGTTAACCATAACAGTAAAAAATAGATTTTATTTTAATATATACATGTAGTATACAATACATGCACACAAAATCTATTTTTCTAAAGAAATAATATTAAAAAATTAAACCTACACAAAAATATTATAGATATATAAGTTCAGAAGAGTGAGAAATCTTTGTAATAAAAAATGCAACGTAATTATTTTAGAATAATGTAAAAGGGTTTGGGCTGATATTACGCAAACTTTGTACATCCAGTTTTTATTCTGCTGGATTTGTAATAGTTTAATAGTTTTAAAGTACTAATATAAAATACGTTGTATATTGTAGAATACCTGCAGTACACATCCTGTTACAAGGCGATCAGCAAGGACTGGGACAACTGTGCTAACCGGTTTGTTAGTCTGGTCAGAGAGGAGGTCAGCCGCAAAAACTACACTATGGAGTCCAGATTACTCGAACTGTGCTGGTAAGTCTTAATAAAATCTCTATAGTGTATGGTATATGTTGCAGTTATAATTTCTGATATGAAATTACTAAAAAACTGCTATAAGATTACACAGGTAGATAGTTTTTTCTTAAAACATACTGTCTCTTGCTACAGATGTGACTTAAAAGCCCATTAGGAAGTAAACATTTCACCAATCACATCTATGAGACTAATGATTGTAACTGTCTACAGTGCCAGACACGGTTTCCTCAAGTGCGTGTACGTCGCCAGCAGGCTCAAATGCAAGAAAGAGGAGGCTCTTTTCATCAAGAAGATCGCCGACACCCTGTCCAACATGAGGGTGTACTCGAAGCACTGCAGGAACATCGATGTGGCGTTCTGTACTGGAGAAGGGACAAATCTCACATGGCACTTCCTTACCTCTTCGTTAGTGATGTTCTTAATCGTTTTCATAAAGTAGTTTTTACCTTGTAAATTTACTACTTGTAAATCTCTGTACATAGATCTCTATTTTAGATTATGAGAAAAGTTTTGGCAGTTACTTATTAAATGTTTTTTTAGCTGTAGAAGTTTTTTCCCCTTGGAAAATTATTCATAAAAGAAAACCATTCACAATCTCTCAGTATTGAATTATTTTCATTCTTTTAGTTATCGATCAAGTTTGAACAAGTCTTTAGTGCTGTGTAAATAACTAAATTTAATTTTTAGTAACTTCTGGGAATTTAAAATGAACTTTATTATTCTCATCATATCTCCCACAAATTATTTACCAACACTTGTGCAAAACAGAAAATTTCTCATATTTAATAAATATGTTCATGTATTTCCTTCTTTGGCGTTGTAATATTTATTGTTGGCTGAGTTTTAGCAAAGGTTTTCATTTGTGGGCCTAGAAAATTTTTTTTGTCTGTATGTCTGCTCACACGATATTTCAAAAATTAACTGGCATGTACTCTAGAAATCATGCATGAATCCTTATATATATATATATATATATATATATATATATATATATATATATATATATATATAAGGCACGCTGAGTTTGAAGATGGTGTATGTCACTCCATGGAATTTGGCTGGGCATTAGTGAATTCTTTTACATTGATCTTACGGGTAATTAAGATGGCAACGAGAATATAGCAGAGTAATTAAATGGGTAAACAAACACAATACTTATGTTTGTAATACTCATGTTGATATTTACAAGTTTGTAATAAGACATTCAAACATGTACAAAATTAAAAAATATAACTTAAATACACCAACAAATACAACATTATTTCATAGTGGTATGGTATGTAGACTTTTGTTATTTAAAACATTTTATGAATCCCCATTTAATGAATATAATGTGAATGTATCATGTGGCAAAATATGCAAGCACTAAATTAACAAGAAATTTCATTTCTTTTCTTTTCTTATTGTCAGTTTTATGTCAGCTTTTTTGTATCTTTCATTGTCTGTCTAACTGTCCGCAGGAAATCTCTGGAATTAATTTAACATCAAACCTCAGTTAAGTCCCTTACGAAACATTGTATGGCGTACTTCTACCTTGTACATTGAAAAGTATTCCAAAAATGGAGACTTTACCACAAAAAACGTTTTAAATTATTATAATATTGCTGTAACAGTACAATCTATATTTTTATACAAATGAAACAACACATGTTGAGGTAAGTGTAAGAGTAATAAAATAGACTTGGTTTATTACATTTACAATTTAGATTATATATAGCCTATTCCAGTGTAGCCTTTTAATATGATGAACCAGATAGGAAACTGTTATTGAATATTTACTTTATTTACATTTATAAAGGGTTTGTTACTGATTCGATATTTTTCAATGCAATACAAAAGATAACGTCTTACAAATCGAATATTCCGATAATTTATTTTTAATGATAATCAATAATTATATTTAGGAAATTCAGTATACCTAACGTTTAAAATGTGAAACTCATATCAAACACAAAAATTATTACCTTTTATTTACGTGAAAAAAAAAAACAACCTTAGGAGATTTTCAACGTAACGTGATAAACTTGATGTTTTGTAGTCCGGGTTTTTAAGCGAGAAACTCGTGATTGACCTAGCTATCTTAATCAAATCGATTATATGCCGTTGACTGGTTGATGAAACACGTAAAGCAATTCGTATGAATCGAATATTTGAACTAAATTCTACTCCTAAAATTCGAAAATAACCTATTTATATAGAAATCTAGAATGCGCATTGAAATTGAACTCAAAATATGCCTAAGCGAATTAGGGTATGGAACAAATAACGAAAAATAGAAATTTAGTTTAGTATCTTACTGGCCACGTATTATAAATATAATAGCTAATTTTGATTCATTAGTATATTATATTGTATAAAATAATAACTTTTTCTAATAACTTATTTTTAACCACTAGTATATGCCGTATGAAATAATAACTTTTATTAATTATAGTTGAGTGTGTAACTATTTATCAATATTTTGCATATAAGTATATTTATTTTTAAAAATGTACCCTGCATTTCTGTTACGAACGCTTTACAACCCAAAAGAATCAATGTAAAGCTGCAGGTATAATGTTTTACTAGTCTTACTAACTATTGCAAGTCAAATAAACTTAGCAAGAAAGTGGAACATATACTGTGACAATAGCTACGCTTTTTCTTCCTAGCTGAATGTAAGTTATACAAACCAAGCAACTGAGTATGAAATGTTCTGTAAAAATAACACATAATTTGTATAAATTTTTACAGCAATCTTATTTTATCAAACACAGTGTCTTTATTATTTTTCTTTAATATAAAATTTTTGTATATTTTATTAGTAAACAAATTTCTTACGATATACATATTGCTAAATCTCTGGTAAATTTAATATTATCAGAAGAATTATGTATGTAAACGGGTGCGTGCAGAAGAGAACAGTCAACAGACTCTAACAGATTAATATAATCAATCTCAATTATAGATAACAGTAGTTACCAGTATCACTGTCCAATAAATCCCGGTCATCCCGAATACGAACCTTCCTGTTTCCCTTTTAATTGTTAATTTAAAGAGCTTACAATCAATAACGAGTTCGGTTAGCGGTCCCTTAAAAATCTATCCGTAAAAAATATTTTACAATGAATAAAAGTTTTAAATTTAATACTATTAAAACCGTTAGCTATTCAGATGGTATGTATTAGGTTTCATAGGTTATTAAATCACATCAAATCTTTATCTCTACAGAAGCATTAACTTACTAAAGTATATACTGCGATATGCTGATATAAACATTTAAAATATTTTTATTTCGAGGTTATCAAACGATATTTGTTCCAATAATCGTATAAACAGCATAACCGCACGCAAACTAACATTTAAGACTAAAACAATGCAATTCTGATTATTTTGTAATTTTAAAAACCATAGTCATTAAAATGTATTTTGAATTCAATTTAAAAATATTCCATTTGAGTAGACAAAATGAGGTATGTTTTATACATTTATTAACATTGAACTTAGAAAGTGGTCATGTCCATATTTTCAAATGAATCTTCATCAATAAAAAACCATAAACCCTTAGCTGAAATAGTAGCTAATGTTAACACTTTCCACTTATTTGTTATTATTTATATTTTATAAATAATTAGACTTTTTGCTGCAAATGCAATATTGTGTATGTATAAATTAATAAAGATGCTCGAATCTTTAACAAGATTTTAAGGTGGCTGATGGATACAAGAATATAATTCAATATACAAGTTTACCAAAGAGAGAAATTGAAAAGTTTTTATACTCTACAGATATTGCGTACTCAAAACTAGACAGAAT
Source organism: Homalodisca vitripennis (assembly GCF_021130785.1). Lineage (NCBI taxonomy): Eukaryota > Metazoa > Arthropoda > Insecta > Hemiptera > Cicadellidae > Homalodisca > Homalodisca vitripennis. The sequence goes on from NW_025776310.1 coordinate 40,264, forward strand.
GCATGATATAAAATACTAATTACTAGTATTTAGTGTGTGTATATTACTGTTTAATAAAAATAGTAGGTAAATTTTTTAAACAATTTATTTTTAACTAAACTTTAAGGTCTCTTTAACGGTAAAATGTTGTATAAGCATGGAATTTAATTGATTAACGTTGTTTTATTAAGACAACAAAAGCTCAAATATGCCACTAGAAACAAGATTTATTCGAATTAAATTTGTTTCTAAACGAGAATCCGAGCATAAGCTCCAGGCGTTGGTAATTTAAAATATCATTCATCATATTATATTTAGATAACTGTTACTAAAATAGGTAAGCCTCTTGACTACTTACATTAGAGAGCAATCGAAATAAATTTCCTTATTAAATAATTGCTGTAATCTATCAAGACTAATTAATATAAAAGTTTTACAATTATTTGAAACTTTTCAAGGTATTTAGATTTATTGATTTATTCATGATTGATTCTTAAAGTAATTTGTATGCATTACAAGTACATTTTCATTTTAAAACAATTACGAATTAGAACTATGAATATAATTACTACACTATAGTTGTTAGTCAGATAAAATAATAATTATTAACCAAAACTATTTACAACTACTTTTATACAGCTTTTGAAATATCGACTCCAAGTTTTGAGGTCAAGACTCTGTTGTAATACACTATAAAGAGAAAGCAAATCGCCACAATGGAAGTAGTCATTTGACAAGTCAGTGTTTCTATAATTAAATGGATTGGATCAATGTTTTTAGGCGGTTTAATATAAATTTAATATAAATTCTTTGATAATTTCCATATCTTAAAACACTAGCTAATATGTATTAGCAATCTCCTGATGACTCTTTAAAGCGTACGGCTTTACATGTAGAGTAGATAGCAATGTACTGTTATTCTTGGTAGATTACATGTTAAATAGTGGATAATGCAATGCTTATAATTTCTACAGTGTAAGGAAGTATAAATAAAGGTAAGGAGATCAATTTGCACAGTTAGTGGAGCAATGTGGCCCTAACCCACATTTCTCTCACACCATCATTTGTCAAATATCGCACTCTAAGGATACTTGACCTTTCTCTAACTCAGGCAGATCATCCATTGCTGTCCATCGTAACATTGGTCAGTACCGTGGTGCACTACTAACACTCCATTTATCTTCATAAGTATCCAAGTGACCAGATATTTTATTAACATTAAAACATATTTTAAGTAATTTTGATATTCTTTTCTCTCTCCAGACTCAAATTTTAATTTTGGTACAACTAACCAAAAGAACTTTTATCAGTTTATTTATAAATTTGCTGGGATGCAGACATTAGGGACGTTACTAAAATGTAATAATTATGAGTAACCAATAGTTTGTAATACTTTTCCCAACAATATATAAATTATTAACATTATCAAAGAAAACTATGCGACATGAAGAGTTGAAAGTTTTAAATGTTTAAGTGCATCCCCTTTTTTCATTTGGAAAACACATTTGTATGTTTTTTACTAATGAAACCAAACATATAGACAACTCATTACCTCAATCTAAACATTCAACATTATTTTATGTGAGAAACAATATAAATAAACCAATGAAAATTGTCTCTTATATGTATACAACATTTTGATCTAAAACATTTATTTTAACTCATAAAATCATAAAAAATATATCAAGCAGCTAAATAATTATTGACTAGGAATAAATCAAGAAGTTATCAAGTACTTATGTACTGTATATGTAACATTTATTAAAATCAATTAAGTCTGTATCACCAAATGTAGAATGATTAGGTCATTGCCGCATCTCTATGGCACTTCAGTCAGGGAGGCGCAGCACTGGTATGAAGCCTCACTCAGCAAGCTGATGGATGTATTTACACTGCATTTTAATCGGAAGTATTCCGTACATTACATGGCCAAACGCGTAATTACTCAATTACAAAAGGTAATAGATTCCTAGTCGATTGGGCAGTTTGTTAGATGAAGAAAAACTATGGAATAATAATTAGTACTGGTGTTACAAACAATAACATTTTTATACAAATGCGATAAATTATGCAGTACGTGTAGGACTTTCCAAGAGGAATACGCAAGGCGTAATATATTGTGATATAGGCCATGTAACATCTCGGTGTTAACGCCCCAAAATTTCAACAAATAAATTAGTTTAACCTAATACTACGAAAATGTCTTATTGTTACTTTAGTGATTATTTTAACCACCTTTATACTGGTAAGACCTCCACAATATGTAACAATGCTGCCGTACACATCAAGTGCCATCCGGATTAATATAGAAAATATAGGCGTTAAGGCCACTTCAGAAGAAAGGGACAGGAGTTCTGCCACAGCCTGTATATGCATTAAATTGAAGCCCGCGGTGATGCGACAACACCGGTGTTGTCGCAGCCACATGTGCGGAATGCGCTGAAATCAGCAATAGTTGTGTTGTACGCAGGCCTTGAGCAGTCTAAAAGCACCATGTACTTTGTTAATTACTAAACGAATCGCCTAGGCGGCAGCACCTCTCAGAGTACCATCCTAAGACGAAACGCGCTCTGATTGGTCTGGAGCCTTGGCAGCGGGAGGATCGGGCGATGTTGAGGGCATGCTCGGGGAGTCGGCTAACTTGTGCGGAACGCGACAGACGTTAACTTAGGCCCTCTCTCTCTCTCTCCCTCTCTCTCTCTCCCTCTCTCTCTCTCCCTCTCTCTCTCTCCCTCTCTCTCTCTCCCTCTCTCTCTCTCTCTCTCTCCCCCTATTTTAACTTTTCGGAAGCCAAATTCTAAATTCTTAATTATGCATTACTCTAACCTAATTCTTTTACTAGTCTAATCCACAGAGTGTGCTAATTTTAATAACTCATATATTAGTTCGACTCCGTTGTTTTATTTTGAAAAGTTTATACAACCTTCCTCGCCACGAACCCAAGAGAAGATCTTTCGCCTCCCACTGGGCAAACGAAGGCAACCTACCACAGCCAGGACATTTATGTTAGTAATGTGAAGTCTACTATCGGAACATGAGCATGTAGAGTATACCAGTAGAGAAAAGAATAAAAGTAGTATATAACCCTTATGAACTATAACGGAAAATAACCATCCATTGGTTCAATATTTTTGCTATCAATTCGTTTTGCATTTATAGTATAACCTTCCATGTTTGATGGTCAAACTGGTAAGAGAAATGACACGTTTTAGACACGTGTTATAGAAATCTTGCTGTTGCAAGCGGCCTCATAACGGAATTTCTGTAGTATTTAGATTTTCTCCCAAAAACCATCAAATGAAAATAATAATAATAAAAATAATACATATACACGGAGTGTTTAGAAATTTTAAGTGGCTGAGAGTACTCATAATTTCAAACAAAACATTTTATCTAAACATAAGTCTAAGAAAGTGTCGTTTATCCCATAATGGATACCTTCTTACGGGCAGATGTTTGAGCTTTCGACTTTACGGATGAAGTAGCGTGGAGATGTATTTACGGTTTCGGGTACAATGGGATACTCTTACTTGACGCGTAAAGCACTGTTCAGAGAATGAAATATAAGCTAGTGAGCTGATCCAGTGACCATTAGTGGAGTCATCGCTCGGTCCCGTCTGTCCACCGTTAAGGAGCGTTCCTTAGACGCCAAAGGAGCCAGTCGTACCATCAAAGCAGTTATGGAGATGTCCGGTTGCGGTTACTCGTAGTCTCGCACTTTGTTCTCTCTTTGACAGAGCAGTCCTATCTTGGGTCTCGATGCCCTCTTTGTAGTACTCGCTGGTAGAGTAGTGCCATTCTGAATCTCGATGGCCTATTTCTCATAATCGTTTGTAGTGTAAATGTCTCCCCCGGGTCCCAATGCCTTTTAAGAACACGGTTGTCGATGTAGTGCCGCGCTGAAATTACTCGGTGTAAGAGAGATAAATACTTCGTTTCTAAACATGTGTACTACCTTGATGCCAGCATCAAAATAAAGATGTTACAAGTGAACAACATTCCATAGATCCCACCGCATACCTTGAAGCCCTGGATGAGCTGAGGTCCTCCCTCTGATGAAGCGAGGCAAGTTGGCTTCTATCCTTATTAAGTGCACCCTCTCATCTCATGTACAGGATGTTCATTTGAAAATTTAAAACTCGTATTAAAAGGTTTACAGCCCAAGTATCAAAATTCTGTAAACGGGAGTGCATAGTACTAATTGAGGGGTTTTTGTTCAACATTTTCAAAATGGGGGTGCTTACCCCCATGCCCCCCAGTACCCAAAGTCAAAATTTTGAAATGGCAATTAATAGTGTGTGACACCTCAAATTGTGACCCCACTAACATATTCTAAGGGTGTTAAGTCTTGATAATATTACTACATTTCATGAAGATGTAGCTCTTCCACATTATGCTCTTTCTGTGCGACAATGGCTAGATGCATACTACCACGATCACTGGATCACTGGATAACTGGACCAAGAAGAGGATCAATTAAGTGACCGGCAAGGTCTACAGACCGTAGTCTTTCAATACGAGTTTTACGGTTTCAAATTAACACCCTGTATAAGCTGCCTTTCCATCTCCAGATTTAATTGTTAGTTTTATTGCAATTCCTCTCTAGGATTTTTACGCTTTGATCAACGAGATGGTATATCTCTTTTCTAATTTTTTATCCTTATTTGTAGTAAAATGTATTATTACATTTTGTTCTCCCGATTAAGGATATCATTTTGGCCTCCTGACCGGATCTCTCTTTGTTTAATTACTCTTTATACGCTCTCACAAGATACATTTTGTTCCTTCGAGCCAGATGTAAGTGTTTCATTTCATTGCAAATGCTCTCTAAGTACGGAACCCTTTGATCGTCCGAGACTGTATGCCTCTTTGTTTTCATTTTAATATTTATTGTATTTTCTCAAATTAAACAATTTCTCTTCGGGTGAGATTCTATTTTCATGATAATATCAAGCCTATTTTATATCATAATTGAACTGCATTACATATTATTCTTGCTCCTATCTCTAAGGCCATTCTAAATAAAGGGTTTATCAGTTAAGACTCCCATCGGAGCTTTGCAATAGTTCTGTTGACACAGTTATGTTTCCTGAACATCAACTAGCTCCTCGATTCCGATTAGAAGCTATTTCAATTCCTTTGTGTTATAAAAACAAACAAACGAAAAACAAAAGTTAAAATGAAGGAATAAGCTATGATAAGGAAGTAATAAAACGGCAAATGTTGTTAGTCTGTTTACTGTTAATTAAACACACTGTTAACTTTGCCAACCATAATCAGTATTTAAAACGCACTGTTGATGGTATTAAACATACATTTGTTCTAATGGGTGACATCCATGGTAGGAAGTCACGTTACACACAGCAGGCACTGAGTGGAATTAGTGACAAGTATTGACTCAGGATAGGTAGTAACCTCGGTCTCTATATTGAGGGCTAAACGGTTAACACATTAGTGACTGACAGATCTGAAAATTAGTACAGTATCTTATAAAACATAATAAACCTTTAACAAACTGGAAATTGTATTTCGAGGCTAAAAAAGTCTGTATTGCGCGTTAAAACCAAGTATCAAGAAAATATAATTCGATCGTAACTAACTGGCGTTTTAACACTTGAAAACGGATGGACCTGCCAATTTTAATCAATACGTTTACTAAAGTTAGATCATTTTTGTAATGAATACAGAAAGAGAATGTAACAAGTAAAGAATCCTCACCAAATAAAATAGAGACACATTTGGTGCCCTGCAGATGAACAACGAAGGACATGAGTACAAAGAAAATCCGAAATCGTTCCAATTTCCCTCTCACCCTCACCTTCCGTCTTCTATCTGCCCAAAGTGTTCACTCGTCCTCATTACGGAACATCCGATAAGTCACTGCTCACCGACTTCTTTGTTGTAAACTGATGTTTTGTTCAGATTTCTTTCACGTAGGCTTTAAATGTTTTGAAATGCACATAGTTTTAATTTAAGTTTGATTATGATAATATCACAACCACACATATTTATATTTCAAGTTATATGTTTGGTTAACACCTTTATTGTGGCACGAGTTGTGTAAGGGTTTGAGGAGAGCCGGGATAATATTAATGTGCGCCCACCGCAGTCAATGTGTTAAAAATATACGTATCTAGTTACAGTATACGTTGTTTACACCTTTACTGCAACACGAGTCATGTAGCTGCTTCTTTACCTCAGCACAAGAAGCTTATAAATTGCACTTAGTCCTGTAAGAACCGTAACGCTGCTTCCGGAGTGACAGGATATTCAGGATAGGTAAGGTTAGAGTTTGGGGCCACCTCCTATCGAGATCCACGAGGATCAATTAGGGCACTAATCTCAAAGTCATGTCTCCCGGAAGGAGGGGAGGCCAGCTCTGAACCAATCTCTCCAGTCGAAGCAGACAGGGGGTGGCACAACCTTTCTGAGGCTAGGAATAACCTCTGATAGTTAGGGAACGAACCCCACCACACTCCAACAGTCATATCCCGCAGTAGGCTAGACCTATTTAATTGCCCATGAACCCCAGAATCTCGAAATTTGCGGTTAGTGATGTGCCGCTCCTGGACATCCAGAGGGCTGCCCAGATTTAAATGACACATCGGATTTTGCAGTGCCCAGTGGTAGTTTCAACTGGAAGGTATAAACCAGCCAGAAGTGATCCTTGCTGGGCTATGTACAGGCTTTAGGAGAGCCAGAATAGTACTAATGTACACCCACCGCAGTCAATGTGTTATGCTTACGTGTATGTTTATATATATATATATATATATATATATATATATATATATATATATATATATATATATATATGAATGAGTGATTTAAATGTCACGTCCTTGTTCTCATTTTTAATACTTAATATACACATGTTTACACATTTATTTGTTCATATTTACTGTCCACAAAATAGTTAAAATTATATTCAATGTTTGGGATTCAATATTATTTCAACAATCCCTTTCATCGGTACATCCTATAACATTACATAAGTAATCTTGTTGACCATAATGAATTGTTAAATAAGACCTATAACAACGACCTATTGAGGAGAAAACAGTTTAATAAAATATTTATTATTTGAAAAAATTAATGTTCCACTAGGCGTCGGTACTGTTTGTCTGCAGACGTCTGATCGAAATCTTAGTTTACATTCCACTTGACCTCTCCGTGAAGTTATTATTCTCTCCAATTCCTCAAGGATTGCTCTCGGAACAAACCTGTACTGATCCAATATCAATTCCTTTTTAGGTTTTATTTATTTTAAAAGGTTTGCTTTCATATAATGAACAATTTTAAATAAATAATAGACATATATTAGAGGAATTTTAGACACAATAATAAAATAATATTCCACAAAATATTAAAACTTTAAAATGTTGGTAATATTAAACATTAAAACGCTGTTGTTATTATCATTAGTGTTAAGGAAACCGATTTACTCAATTCCAATGCATTAAAATTTGTTATAACATCGTTTAAATTTATACATGAATACTTTATTACACATGAAAAGTATGTATGTAAATACTCATATACATGCATTATTTGCTTCATGCAACGATATAATTGCAATCTTTTAGGAATAACTTAAGGCAGGGGTGCCCAACCTTTTTTTACCCAAGGGCCACATTGTAAAGCCTTTATGGCCAGGCGGGCCAACATCCCAGGGGATTTGGAACCCCAAACAAAACGTATTGCCCGGGGTTTGTTCCAGAAATCTTGTGCAAAATTTGAGTTTTAAGGTTATTTGGCCCTTGTTTCCTGATTATTGTAATTTCTTATTATTTATTAGTTGTTAGGTAAAGGTTTATAATATATTATGTTTTTAGGTTCTTTTAGTAGAAATAAATATAAACCTAGACTTTTGGATGTTTGCTCTAATTCTGAGGGAACAATAAAAAAGTCACCAACAAATTGAATACATTGATTTTAATTAAGCCTACTAGGATACTAGGACATACAAATTACGTGGCGAGTGGTGACCTTGAGTTGGGTAGGGGTTACGTCGCCGCACCGCGCGCTGTGCCGTGCTTTACGCGCGCTCTATTCGCCAGCCGGCAGCCACCACCGTAGTCAGTGAAATCTGTCTGCAACTACTTTACTTCTTTCAACACTCATACTCCACCAAATGAAATACGGCTCGTTCTACGTGAAATCGGCTGGACTGCTTGGTTCTCAAAATTTGTATTTATTTAATATTTCAAATGCTTGTAAACAAATTTGGTTGTTTTGGCAACAAGGCGGGCCACATAAAACTGACTCGCGGGCCGGATCCGGCCCGCGGGCCGTAGGTTGGGCAGCCCTGACTTAAGGTATAAATAAAATATTGACAATTTATAACCAATAGTAATAAACCCTTTGAACTTAAACCCTTAAAGATTTTTGAGCTTTTAATATTTTGAGCGGAAATTTGTACGTATTTTTGATACAATTTTATACAGCCTATTTTGTCACTTCAAAATGTTGATGACGATATTTCGAGGCTTGGCTCACCGCAGAACATTATTAGTATAAGAAAGATCTCCACGTCGTGTTGTTATTTACCAAGGAATGATAATAAGAGCACGAGTATTGTTATCTAAAGGTCATAATCATCTCTACATGGAAGAAAAACAAGCCTCGTTACTGGTATTGTTTATGAGTAAGGGTTGATCATAAGAAAATAACGTCTAGAAATATACCTAGCAAATACCAACGACTTAGCACGCAATTCCCTATTGAATAGTAATTTTTTATTAGTAATCTAAGGTGTTTCAGGTGTTTTTTTCTTGTTGTCCAGATCAAGGAAGTATACGAGTATACATGTATAGGTCTACTTTAATTCGAAATCTACCAATTCTAACCATTGCAGCAATCCTCTTTCGTTCTTTCATATTTCTGACGCAGATAATCAGTTGAAAGCATAATCCGCTTATTTAATCTAGTTCGATCGTTCCGGACCATAATTACAGATGAAAAACATAAACATCAATGCGTACTTAATATTGAAACAATGTATACACGTATACAGTGGGTTTGCATCGTGACAAATGGCGAAAATATCACTATCATAGATTTGTAACAGGCAAAAATTTTTTTGTTTTGGATTAGATTAAACTATTCTGGTGGTTTAATAGTATGGCTGTATATTATAGAATGTACAGTACACAGTTAATATCTTGTATAATATATATATATATATATAATATATATATATATATACATATATATATACATATATACATATATATATTGTATGTATGTATATAATTGTATATAAATGTATATATATATTTATATAATTTCAATAAACATTGAATCACAAAAAGTAATTGCTCCGCCGGGAGTCGAACCCGGATCTCTCACTTGCCGGGTGAATGTGCTACCATTACACCACAGAGCGCTTACTTTTTCCGATTCAATTATTTTGTATTTGGCCGTATCTGTCACATATGCGTTTAAATAAGCAAACTAAACATATGATCGGAAGACCAAATACCTGTCAAACGACTTTTATTTACATTAAATTGTATTAAAATGGCAATAGCCTTATTTAATTTTAAATAAACATTGAATCACAAAAAGTAAATAACAGTCGTTTGACATGAATTTGGTCTTCCGGTCATATTTTAGTTTGCTTATTTTAACCATGTGACAGATAAGGCCAAATTAATCCGATCAATTAAAAGTAAGCGTATCTGTGCGTGTAATGGTAAGCACATTCACCCGGCATATGATCGGAAGATCCAAATTCATGTCAAACGACTGTTTTGTATTATTTTATGAAATTGTATAAATGGCAATAGCCTTATTTAATCTCAATTAACATTGAAATTTATTTTTTCTTCAATAAAAATTTTTATTAAAATTCAAAAGTTGTTTGACATTATTTGGCCGTTATCACATATGCGTTAAAATAAGCAAACTAACATATGATCGGAAGATATGGCACTCTTTCCTGGCAAATAGAAATTGGGAATTACTTAATAGGTATTATGCTATAGTTTTTATTAAAATAATGATTAACTGTAGGCACTTAAATTTGAGATGATTGTAGGTAGTGAATTTGGTATGGCGAAAAAGATAAAAACTGTCAGCCGTGCTTCTTTTTGTTGATTGTTTTTGACAACGAACCAACAGTGTTACCATTTTCAATATACCTTTCATTCGAGAACAATTGCATCCTTATGTACAGGACAGTTTCATAACAAAACCAACGTTGGAAAACTCATTATTGTACATCTCTCCTGAATATATGTCAATAAAATAACCGACTTATTGTATTTCTCGTGGTATTATGATTTGAAACAATCATTTGATAAAATCTTTTACTGCAGAAATTGCCTTATTGTACACCTACATATAGTTAAATGATTATTTTGTACACTATGTTTGCAAGTAGGCTGCTTTGTTTCTGCACATAAATATGATTTTTTAGTTGGATTTTGTTTATGATGTAATTATTTAACTTAATAGCAAAATTAATATCCTTTATATACCGCCATTCACAGTAAATTAATTAAGTTAACAATTTCATTTTTTAGTTGAAATAAAAATTTTTATTTTCGGCGCAGCCATTTTCATCTGAACTCTAGTTTTTAAATCTATTTGCAGGGCTATTTGTTATACTTAATAGATACCAATTTCAGATCAGCTGACTCACCAGTATATTTCTGTGTTTAAGCATGGTCCTATGATCATAAAGTGCAATTTGTTCTTACTCTGACCTCCTTATTTAATTTTGTTCTAATAATAGTGTCCTATACTTTCAATATCTAGTACAGCTAGTAACTGGTTTTGTGATAATACTAGACTTTTTAATGTTTCAGTTACGTCCGGTACTCGTATGTGAAGTTCATACCTCGTACAGTTTGATTAACAATAACATGTCCAGCATTATAAGTATCACAAAATCTGCAGCATTCAGAATTTTGCTCTATGCGTCCTTAATATTTCTACATCAATACCCCATTAAATATATAAATATTTGTTATACTTATTTTGTATAAAATAATTAAAACATCTACATGTAATTACGTTTCCTCTCTAATTGATGCTACCTACAATTTATTGATTTAAAGCTGAAAATATTAGCTACAGAAATTGTGTATTCATATTGAAACCAATTACAGCTTTATTTACATTAACCTTTCTTTGTTAAATTATTGTTTCTTCTATTTCCAGAACGATATGAGTTATATATTTGAAAATTTTGCATGCAACTTAAACAAAGCCTGTCACGTGGCTTACTCCTACCTTTTACGTAGTTGAAATTAAATTATTTTCTTGTAAGATTATATAGTTGCTTTTAAATTATTTAGTGAATTCTAAATGAAGCCTATGATTTGTGATGTTCATAAACCTACCAAATTGTTATTATTAACAAAACGAGGAATAGGTATGTCCCGAGTCACGACAAATTAATTATATAGGACATAAGGAGGACTACAAATCCCATTGGTATTTTTTTAAAGAAGAATGTTTGTATAGATATTATTATAACCCAATTAAGCAAAACATACTTAAACTTTGTTTTTACTCAACTCTTCACTCAAAAAACTTTATTTGCATTGCTAATACATCAACGTTTACATTTAGCATCGACTTGTTTGCCGGCTTACATAAAAGGTTTAACTAATGTTACGCGGAAACCAAATTACTAAGATAGCTGTGCTTGTGCTTGCAACTCATTTATAAAACTTGTGTATTAACTGTTTTATTTATTCACTATATACTATATTAACAATCATATCATGTAAACTGGTAGAAAAGTTTTAATTGATGACTAGGAATTACTTAATATATTCCTTTCCTTGTATCTAATTTTAAATAATTATCTATTTTGGCTGAAAGTGTAGTGACTTATCCGTTTGTTTATTCGTTCTGTCCGTTCAACATCTCATAAACAAATAGATCTATAGACTTTAAATTATGCATGAAGCTTTATATATTTATAAGCAGGACTGAATTCTATGATGGTGTATGTCACTCCGTGGGATTACTGAATACTTTTATGTTGCTCTTATGGGTACCAGTGACAATAACGGAAAACATGCCGGAACAAAATAAGTTAATAAACAAACCGAGTACAATAATATGAGATTTTAACATTTAAACGTTTTATTTATAGAGGAAAACGAAAAATAATAAAGTGGAAGTGGATTAATGTTCATTGCAGTTTATCAGATTTCTTTAGAGCTCTCTTACGTTTACGTTGTAGTACACTTCCGAGCACAACGCAACTTATATTATGGGAAAAGTGCTATAAAAAAATGGGAGATTATCATGTGTCAAGGTGTCAAGATATATTGAGAAAGATTTTATTCGTAGACTTTTAGTTTTTCATGAAACTTTATTTCCCCACAGACAAGAATGTGTTTTATTACGTTTCCAACCATAGACTTTGGGTGAAAAGTATTTTGTATAAACAATACTCTGTGTGATTTCCTGTCTGTTTATCTGCCTACAGGATATGTGCAGAATGATTTGAGTTATATATTTTAAATTTCGCATGCAACTTCAATAAAGTATGTTGAATGGCGTACTCCTACCTTTTAAGTAGTTGAAATTAAATTGCTTTCCTATAAAATTATGTAGATGCTATTAAATTATTTAATGAATCTCTAAATGAAACTTATGATTTGTGATGTTTATAAATGTATAACATTGTTTTTTAATAAAACCATGAGGAATATATATCAACCGAGTCACTACCTGACTTTAAATCCTTAACTTGTGTTCTTTTAAAATATGAACAGCCCCTTTGTTTACGTAATGCAACAGTTCTCTTCATGCTGTCCCCTATTCACTGTAGACTTCCTTCTTTCATGTCCATTTGGTCCTCAGCTTAGGAAATGTATTAAACTATGTATGAACAATTAATATTATTTTTCACAACAATTCAGTATAGAATCAACGCTGTTGGAGGGCTTCCTCGGCTCATGAATAAAAATCAACTTTAAATCTGCTATATCATTTTATATTTCGTTTTGAAATGCACAAGTGCTCTCATGTTACAATATAAATGTAGTATATCTGTGATGTCAAATACAAAAATGTTATGATGTTAGTAATTGCTCTCTCTTAGACTCTCTTAGAATCGTATATTCCTAACTTCGTATCGTAATAAAGTCCTTACTAATTTATTGTAATTCTTACGTAAACGTGCCTTCTTTTACAGTGTCGTAGTGTTAGAGTGTCTAATATGGATTTTATTTCTTCTTGATTCTTCAATTTGTCTATATATATATATATATATATATATATATATATATATATATCCCTGCGACCAACTGAACAAAAACTAGATAACAAGTTTTGATATCTGAAATAAAAGAGTAACCAAAAGTATCAATCGTTCCCTCTGTATGAGAAGCAGAATTAGCATATTCCAATTAAAATATGGCAGGAGTTAACTGGGCTAAACGTGGTTGGTTACCTGAGAAAATATAAATGTACGCCTTCTTGTTAGTACGGAAATTACATTTTTAATATAGATTAGAATATGACCAAAACCACAATGATATGGACATATAAATAAATAGATAAACATTAATGTTGCTCAGATGTATTTATAGTATAAAATATATGCACATAGAATAGAATGAGTAACTAATTTCTCTTTTAGATTAACGAAAACTGAAAAGCATTAACGTTCATATACGCCTTTGGAAAAATTATAAATATAGATAATTATATGTATAAAATTAAGATAATATTGATATGATCTTAATAAAAAATTAAACTGTTACTATTCATTTCTCAACTCTAAAATATAAAATATGTTTTTACCTTAATTTCGATACGGACACGATTAAAATCAATAAAAATTCTTATACATTGCTCAATAATGCTCATAATTATATTATGTACGGTAGAATATTTAAAATTATAATAGGATGAAGAATATTTGCCGTAGTAAGGGGTTACTACCACAGAATCAAGACAGAAATCTTTTAGATCAAGGTATTAGGGGTACAATTATACGGGTATCAATTTCTAAAACGTAGCCTAAGATTAAGCGTGCAAAGTACAAACTTTCAACACTTTTGTAAGTGGTTTTAATATACAAACGTGAGCTTGTTAGAAATAGCTTTGTTGTAATTCTTGTAATTAGTTGCAATAGCAGAACCACGATAATTCCACGAAATTTGATACAAGAAAAATATAGACCACCACGTTATTCATATCAAAACGTGTATTATTCTAATTTGATATAGTACTAGTGACCTTTATTTAAAGTTTACTTATAATTCGTCGTGAGCTATCCCTTCTCTGATAAGACAAAAAATTCTTTGTTTAAAGGTTATTTTTGACGATGGAGGGATTGTGAAGGAAACAGGATTTTTCCGGACATTTGCCATCGTTCAGTGAAACAAGAAAACAGTAACACTACGTTTCGAGATCTGCAATCTGATCTCTTCTTCAGGTAAAGAACTAACCTAATTACATAATTACAAACTAGGTTAAAATAAACAAATCTTACTAAAGCGTTGTGGCACGCCTAAGTCAGGAATCACAACGTACATGTTGTTGTCAACTTCACTAACACTAAAGACATGCACTTAATACAAAACTATACAAAACACTAATCATTAAAAACTAAACTACGGAATACAGGTCACAATACGTCTTCACTCGTCTACTAACCACCTACGACTGACCAGAGGGACTAGCCAATGGCAATCGTGACGGCTGGCTAAAACAAGATGGCGGAAATACAAGGGAAGGGGAACAGGAAATGGGCCCTTTCGTTATTATTGGTTAATGCGAGATGAACTTCTTAAAACCATATTGTGACTCCGCATTGGTTTATTACAAATATCCGATCCGTTTGATACTTTTGGTTTTCTCTTTAGTTCATTTTTTTTAGAATTGGCAACCAAAGCGGCCTAATCTCGACTGATGGTTGACTGATTGGTTGGTCTGCCAATTTAATGTATGTTGCCTCAATTAATTTCCTTTTGAAGAAATGTGGTTCCCGATGTATTATGTGGGCTTCATCCCAATTCATATGATGGTCTTCGGACCAACAATGGTGTGCAATTTTTGACTTTTCTGTGAAACCCTTTCTCGTGTTTTCTTTGTGTTCTTTTATCCTTACGTTTAGTGGTCTTTTTGTGTCGCCTATGTATTCCCTATTGCAGCTACATTTTATACTGTAAACACAGTTTTTGGAATCCTGTGTGCCATTTTTTGGTTTTGTTTTCACGAGACTTTGTCTAAGAGTGTTGTGTGTTTTAAAACGCGGGTTCTAATGTTGTACTTTCTACCTACTCTTCTAATTTTCTCCGATAATCCCGGCACATAAGGGATTGACATAAACGCAAATTTATCACAATTCTGTTTTTCTGACTCAGGAATTATTCTTCTGGTTCGTTTGCACTTATTAATTACTAATTGAGGGTATCCATTGCTTCTGAGATCCGATTCAATTTTCTTAAATTCTTCTTTTAGTCCATCTTTATCTGAGCACAAGCTCTTTGCTCTATCAAACAACGAGAAGGCTACTCCTTCTTTGACAGATTTTTGATGGTTGGAATGATAATTTAAATATTTTCCTGTGTGTGTTATCTTTCGAAAAACAGTTGTCTTAAGGACATCCCTATCTCTTAATACACACACATCCAAAAAAGGGAAGCTTGTTTTGGACTTCCACTTCCATTGTGAGGCGGATGGAAGGAGAAAATAACTATTAATGTGATTAAAAAAATTATTTAATTCAATGTCTCCATGAGAAAAAAATAACAAAGGTATCATCCACATACCTCCACCAAATCTTCGGTTTGAAACTGAGCTGAAGCCAAAGCTTTTCGCTCGAAATTCCTCCATAAAGATATTGGCGAAAAATAGGAGACAGTGGAGAACCCATTTGCCATGCCCTAATCTTGACGGTAAATTTTACCCTCTAACTCAAAATAATTGCATTGAGTGCATAGTTCTAACAGTTCCATAATTACTGGCACGGAAGTTTAGTTCTATCCTTTAATGTTTGGTCTTCTTTGAGACGTGATTTAATAATTCCGAGAGTTTCTGGAACTGGTACATTTGTAAAATAGACTTTCGGACATCAAAAACTTACCCAGTTTGTCAGTTTCAGTCAACTTTAGGGATTTGAATTCTCTACGAAATCCCTGGAATTTTTGATGAATGAGTCAGTTTTTCCTACCAATGGCGTTAAGATGTCCAAGAGGACTTTAGACAATTCCTGCAGAGGTGAATCACGAGAACTAATGATGGGGCCGAAGAGGGATGGTAGGTTTGTGGATTTTGGGAAGGCCATACATATGGGGGATTTTTGAGTGGTGAGGAGTTAATTTTAGATCTAAATTTATCTGAAAATAAATTCTTTATGTTTTCTTAAGGTGTTTGCTACTTTGCGTTTCAAATGAATCAGTCGGGTCTTTATTTAAAACTGTATATTTGCCAGTATTTAAAGTTTCCGCAATCTTTTCTTTATACGCTACTGAGTCAAGTACCACAGTAGCGTTGCCTTTGTCGGCAGGTAAGATTTTGACCGTGTCGTCTTTCCCAAGGATCGACCTGGCCTTTTTCTCCTCTATTGTCAAATTGGGTTTTTTATGGGAGGAATTTTTCTGAGTAAAAGACTGGCCTCACAACGAAACCGGTCACCCTGTTCCTCAGGTAACTGTGAAACAGCCGACTCGATTCCAGTTACGAAATCCAGTGCCTTTACGATTTTTTGTGCCACAGAAAAGTTTAAACCCTTGGATAAGACTGATATTTTCCGCTTCATTCAGGATTTTTGAAGAGAGGTTGATTACATTTTTATTATTTGCATCCGTATTCACGTTGCCATCCTTAGGCAAATCACATTTTTTAGGCCTAAACTTTTTCCAGTTTGGAGATTTTCTTTTTCTTATCTGTTTCAGAAACTTTTATACATCTATTTTGGATGCTTTCGAGAATGTTGTTGAATTCAGTACCGATCAGTGTTTTTAATTCAGTTTTTTTTTTACACTCAATACTATTTTGGAGGAGGTATTCTTTCACGATGATGATATGCAATTCTTTCTTTAAGTAAAGATTTAGAAGCAGAAGACAAAGAATTTTTACTGGCTTTCCTACTATGAAAAGGAGTTTTTAGAGTTAACCCCTATAAGCATAAGGTCTTCAACCTTACATTTATGCGAGAAAGTTAAATGATTTAATGTGTTTAGTTAATTTAAGATGCAAGCTCTCAAGGTCTTTGATTTGTTTACTGGTTCCGGGTCCGTACCGAGAATCAATTCTTTGTTTAAAGGTTATTTTTGACGATGGAGGGATTGTGAAGGAAACAGGATTTTTCCGGACATTTGCCATCGTTCAGTGAAACAAGAAAACAGTAACACTACGTTTCGAGATCTGCAATCTGATCTCTTCTTCAGGGTAAAGAACTAACCTAATACATAATTACAAACTAGGTTAAAATAAACAAATCTTACTAAAGCGTTTGTGGCACGCCTAAGTCAGGAATCACAACGTACATGTTGTTGTCAACTTCACTAACACTAAAGACATGCACTTAATACAAAACTATACAAAACACTAATCATTAAAACTAAACTACGGAATACAGGTCACAATACGTCTTCACTCGTCTACTAACCACCTACGACTGACCAGAGGGACTAGCCAATGGCAATCGTGACGGCTGGCTAAAACAAGATGGCGGAAATAGACAAACAAGACAACAAATAGACAAACAAGACAAAAAAGATAAATACTAATGTACAGTATTGATGTGTAAAGTTTTAATGCCTTATTCTTTAAAATACTTTAAATCTTGTAATTTAACAAAACGTTAGTAGGACGAAGCTCCAAAGTGAGTAAGCTAAAACAAAGACTAAAAATATTTTCAATATTCTTTTATGTCCAAAACAGCAATAATAAATAGGGTGTTTCATATGAATCTTTAAGTTTATATCTTTAATTGTTATATATTCTTCTTTAAATGTTACTATGTGTTAGTCGTTTTAGTGATACCACTGGATAATTTAAAATGGATACCCTTTATACCCTAAGTAAATAAACAAAATCATGTTCAGATCAAAGCTGATTTCGAACGTATCATACCATATGGTAGATAAACAACGTTATTAAACTGAATATAGAGAAGTGTGATTTACTTCACATTTCAACTATGTGTTTATATATATAATTATTTTATGTCCGTATATGCCTAAACGGCTAGACCTTTTTAATGGAATTTTTATGTATATTTAAGGGGATTCAAGAATGGTTTAGATTTACAATCCGGAATAATTAGAATAGTTTATTTACTTAACTTTTTATTTAAAAGTTTTGTTGATTTTGGAATGTTTTACATTGGATCTGGCAGACTGTTCTCCAACACGTAATACAAAGTGAACGGATACTTAACAGCTGTTAACACTTTCAGCTAAAGTTGATAAAAGACGAAGAAAAGTGTTTTACATTTTAGAACATCTCAGAAATTTTTAAATTATCTGTAGTGTTTGTAGAAATGTTTAATCAGTAGTCTAGTAGATTTCAAAACGAAGTTATTATGCAAATTTAAATTTAAATTACACCAATGATCAATAAACCATCTAATGCAGTGTAAATACTATTTAAAATCTGTTATTAAAACTGCCTTATTGTAAAAAACTGTGAATGTTGGTAAAATTAGCCAATATAATCTCATTACATCGAAAGTAAATTCGAAGAGCTGAAAGGCCTTTTGTGATTTTAAAATAAAACCGAAAGGATTATGGGCATAATTATTGTAGTCGCTTATATATAAGAATTAGTTTCCATAAACAAAATGCAGATAGGGTAGAAATTTTCCTGCAGCATCCCACGATATTCGTAAATATTGAAAGCAGTTTTAAGTCTTACTGAGTGTTTATTTTACATAACTTAATTTCTAATAAAGATAGTTATTTTAACATATTTCAGTAGATAGTATATTATTAAACACAATTTCAGATCAATATAATCAAATAATGAAACGGATGGCACAAAGCATAAATCAAAATTGACTAGGTCTGTATATGTTTGTTATCAGGACATGTACGCACATGCCTTGTGAACAGACAAAAGCCACTCAGGAAATGGCGTTCCACTGTTTCGACTTAATTAAGATGTATTCGTACACGTATGTTTTGTTCCCACGTGTCACACAAATAAAACTTGTGCATTATATTTTGTATAATTTATGTCTGCATCAAGTCCAAATGACTCAAATAATTTTATTTAACTAACACTTATATTTAAACTTCTTTTTTATATTTCATTTGATTGTGTGAATATACACAAGTAACTATTCTCCAGCAACCGGCCAATTATTGTTGAAATAACTGCAATATAATTTAAAATCATTCATACTAAAAAAATAACTGCAAACAGGATATGACCTACTGTGGGCACCTTATTCATACAACTAAAATAGATTCTTATAAATTTATGGGATTTAAAATAATCAGTATGAATATCTTACGGAACAAATATTTAGCTAGATTATTTGTAGAAATATTATTTTTAAATGCATAGGCGTAGCTTTATTAGTATGAGCGTTTACTAGTGCAAAAAATGCCACGATAATTTTTATTAAAGAATTGGTTTCAAACTACATTATCATTTATCTAAAATTTAACAAATTTTTTGACATATATAGCTCTATCATTCGCTGGGACGTCTTATAAATATACATATATATGCATATATATGTAGGCCTATATATAAAACATATATATATATATATATATATATATATATATATATATATATATATATATATATATATATATATATAATATATGTTTCAGCTGTTGGCCCTTATATTATAATTTTTTATTAAAAATTGTACATCTCTAAAATTAGTTAAGCTAAATAAACCCAATTTTCTTTAGTCCCACATGGATTTGATTATGCAAGAGACAAATTTTAAAACCTTTTTAAGATTAACAAAATAGAGTCTGTTTAAAAATGTTCAAAGTCAAATTACAAAACAAAAACAGTATAGTTATGAAGCATTTACGAGATACCAATTATTTGAACTATTTCATTACAATACCAATATTAGTTGTTTCAACGAAATTTGTTCATGCATAAACAAGTACGATCACTTTAAAGGTTGGCTTTCACAAGCCGGAAGCAGCAAACATTTTGTTTTGATAGGCATCAGCTGTTTTGCGAACGTTGTATAAAATCTACAAGATATCAACTATTTAAAAAGTTTTATATTAATTGAATCGGTACTTTTTTTAAAGAAATCTGTCAACGCATAAGAGAGCACAACCGCTTTGAAGACGCGCTTCAATAATTATATTTTTATCTTATCTTTTCAAACCCATATCCTAAATTTGATTTCATTAGTTTAAATATTCTTAGAGTCAATAACTTTTATAAAAAATACAAAATGTACCACACATGTACATACTACGCAATATATGAGATTGGTAGGAGTTCTAGTATTCCCGTAGTTTAAGTAAAGTAAAGTAAAGGTAAAATAAAAATGTCTTATTTTACTAGACGAAGTTAGGGCTAAGAAGCCCTCTCTAACACCTAACGTGGGAACCAACGTCTTAAAGGTGAATTCCGAACCACTACCAACGGCCGAGGAGGCGGGCTGGTTGCAAGAACAGGATCGCTTAGCGGTCACCCATCCAAGCAGCAGTCACGCAAGACGTTGCTTGATCTCGTTATCTTGCGATAACTGTTGTACACGTTACACTCCGCTATTGGCTTTAAGAGATTGGACGATTCTACATGGTCAAAATTTACTCTCGTTAGTTAACAGTCAGGTCTTGGATATGAACATTTATAATATTAAGAAGAGCAAAAATACCATTAATGGATTGTAAGTAACCGATATCTTCAATAAAAATGGCAATTAAAAGATTTAAATCAATTTCTTGTTATAAAGCTTCCTGACAAACTTTTCCACGATTGTTTGTCTATCAGAGTAAGCAGAATTCCTTTCTAAATACATTCTATAGTCTAGAATATGCCATAAGTTCTGACGTCATGTTACACCAGAGACAACACGTCAAGAGAGGATTTACCCCCATCCCTTACCCAAACATTGTTCTCCACCACTGATGATTTATCACTATCTCTCTACGCATTTGTGTTAATTCCTATAGAGAGAAATATTAGTTGTGTATTACTTGAATGATTATCGCCGAAATTACTATAGAACTGCTATTTATACAGGCAGTGATGGATGGAGCGTCAGTAGTGTTCCGCTAAGTGGCTTAACGGACTTAACGGGTTTGATATTTCACTGTTTTTGTAAATTTTATCATCGGTCTCAGAGTTATTTAAATCATCTACATGTAAACCATTATTTAAAGTTATTATTATAATAAACATATAATGCATTTAATAACAGTGCATTTCAAAAGTTTGCCTACTAAGTATATAATGTTTAAGATGTATTATACCTAATAACTAATTATTTCAACAGCACTTAGAATTGAAATCTCCGCTTAATTCTCTTGCTAGCACTGTGTCCTTTCCAATCTCGACCTTAGGTCATTAGCGATGATGCCAACCACATGCGCTTTTTCTATGTGAAAAAACCTTAGTAAGGGGCTCCACTTAAGTTTTAAAACATTCATTGCCGCTAATTTTACAGGTCTACCATAAAGTTTGGTCCTCCTGCTAAAGTTGCACTATAGATAAAATTAATTATGAAAACCTTATTTTAACTAATAATAATTAATTAATTACACAATCAAATTTTTAACTAAACAATAAAATATTTTAGCACATTTAATACTTGTGTTCAAAACGCTTTAGTTATAATTGTTAAAATGATAATGAAGATACGTAATTTTTTAGTATTGAGCGTGGAAGAAACAAAAAAAAACAGTGTCGGATTACAGTTATAGTAGGTGTTTTTACTAATTTTATCATGTCAGTCAATAGACACAAAAATACATACGTTCGTTCACGTGTTCTTTCATTTGTCTCTTTTCTTTAATCCAATTACTAATTACAATATCTTTCAAACTTAAGAAATTATAAATATTCTCCTGTGTTGTAGGAACAGATGCAAACTACTATTAGGTGTTATGGTTCTGATAATCTAGGTTGAACAATAGAATTAAGCTAAGATATCCTGGAGAGCTCCAATCTGTAAGCTGTTTTCATAAATGTGTTTCTAGTTGGGAAATACGGGGACTATAATTTGTAAAACGGTTCAGGTTCTGTCCCTGCAGCACACCACGACACGGTGGATTAATTCATATAAGTTTTATATCAGTAGTCCTGATGTAAACTCACAAAAGAAGGAATTTTTTTCTATTCTTTAAAGTGGCGTTTAGTTCTACAAAAAAATAAATACCATTATGTTGTTTAGATTATGAAGTTCCAGGATAAAAATAATGTATAGATACATTCTTATAAATTCGTAGATGAACTTATATAAATTTTTAAATTGTAAGTTGAAACATTTTTCCAGTGATAAAATGTAAAGTGTAAATTATGCTAAAAATCTATTATATACCTATTATTTATATTAAGATAGTCAAAGAAACACAAACTATTATCAATTCTTGCATTTAGTATTTAACTGAAAATTTTCAAAATAGACTACTGAGTATAGAAATGGCAAGGAGATAAAATGTTATAATGTAATTTTAAAAATATATTTTGTGAAATATAGGTACGATATCCTTTTTTATCGTTTTTCATTGAACAGCCAAATAAATTCATAAGTTAAGGTAATAACACCTCTGAAATACCATGAATCTATGAGCTCCATTTGTTGGTTTTTTTTTAAAATAATTTAGTATGGGATTCTACCGTACTTTTGACGTACAACTCACGAAGAGTTATTGATTTCTCTTTTTATGGCGATATAATCTATATTTTGATATAGTGATATGCAACTAGTGTCCATTTTCAAACATACATGAATGAAATTGAGAAGGATAAAATTAAACGAGTAGGCATATTTAACCCGTAATTATGATCAATCGTTCACAAAAATATATGTTTAATTAATTTACTATTATGGTTAATACAAACAATATTTTAATGTTATTAATGTAAAAAAATAAAATTTAAACACCAACAAAAAAGCTTATAAAGTAATAAAATAACAACCAACTATCATAATGTTAAAGAGGTAACTTTCATTTAGATCTCTGTATCCAACTCTACCATAACGAATTCAATTCCAGTTTACTGTAGTTAGAAGTACTTCACTTTCTCCCATGAAACTCTCATTACTGCTTTTCCGGTTTAGGAGCATAACAGTTTATGAAACACTAATTAGTATGATACTGATTCTAGGCACGTGATTCTATATGTAATGTATAATTTTAAATTGCATGACAAAAATAAAACCACGATTCTACTTTTATGGAATTTGCTTCCTAGTGACAGGACACATATGAAGCAGACGATCCAATCACATCTTGACTTTCCATACGTTTGTCGTGGTGTAGGTAGATGACCATATGTCGTTTCCGGTGCGTGTAGATAGACAAAGTATAAGTAAACGTATTAATGATTAGTATGAATCACTCAATGTCATGTGCATTGCAAAATATATTATATTTCATAACTAGTGCGAAAACTGTATTTTCGTAATAGCAGCCGTGTTTAAATTGACTGATTGATTTATTAAGCTCTTTATTATGACAGCCGAAGTTAAAACTCACTATATCCTATCTTAAATTTAACCCGTGTCAATAAATACACAGTCTGTTTTTTAACTGCAATAAAATGTTTAATAAATAATATAAGCAATTAAATAAAATGTTTATACTTAAAATTAACCAAACATTAAAAATACAATTAGTATAGTGGGTAAGAAAGCTACTTGAATCAATCCTCCACAGACGTGAAGACTAATATATTAATCGAAAATACCAACAATTAAACCGCAAAATAATACTCAAAAAAGACCCCGAGACGCTCGTGCCGGTGGTTTTCATACCAACCCCTTTCCCTAACCAGCTAACAACCACCAGCCGTTGATTGTTCTCCAACAATCCAATCACAAGACTAATTGTAAAATTCAAATTTACCCCTATTGTAATCCCGTTATCAAAGTCGACTACAAGAAATACCTGTTGCCTTACTGTACCAGTTCTATATACACGGACCCTCTCTTGAGAAATTAAATTATTTATTTTACCTATATTTTGAAATTACTAATTAAATTCTAAAATATTATCGCATACAGTTGCTCCCATTATATTTAATAAATATATTTTAAAATGCTTATGTAGCAAATCTTAAAAATAATCTACGTCATATTCAGTCTAGTCCTGTGATAGTAATAGTCAGTTGCAAGTTCCTCACACTACTGCAATACGGTACCATTCACTGATATTCCTTATTTATTTTGAAGTCCAAAGTGTTCATAAACCTTGAATGCCCAACTATTATGGATTTTTTTTTGTATTTATTGTTCGAGACAACAGGTAAACTCAAATTTGGCGTCTAAAAATAATTAATTCCTTCCTTTCTTCCATACTTACAAAACCTTAAATAAGAGTCAGTCCATTAATATCCGATCGGATACTGAATTAATATATGCTTGACGTATGATATAAAAATACCTTAGGACACGGTCATATAACATCTTAAGTGCTTTTATTAAGTAGGAATTTGATTTTTAAAATTTCGTGCGAAGCCATGGGTAACTACTAGTATAATTATAAGAATGAACGTTCAAGGATCTTCAATATACTTCCTTATATTTAAAATACAGTGTCAATATCATGAAATCCATGTCTTTGGCCTTTCACTAAGCCGCTTATTACTACTTATATGGCATTAGGTAAACAGTCTAATCCTTCGAACAAGTTTACCTTCGAGCGCTTTATTGACTCTTTATAAAATCAATAGTCACGCTTAAGATCATGATTACCTGTAAAATAAAAATGCCGAATCGTTCTTCCTGGTACAAATACAAATTAATGACTTCATTCCAACTCTTACATACTTTATGACAACTAAATAGGAATGCATAGCGTACACATCTGGCTAGCGACAGGTAGCCACGCTGATTAGAAGCTTAAGCTACCACCACTTACTAGTGAGAACGTGACTAAATCTCACTGTTTGCTTGATCTTTTGCTTTTTTTTTTCAGCCCTCTTCACCACTAACTGGCCAGACAGTTTAACAGTTCGACATATATCATGCCATTGTTTTGTTTTCTAAATGGACACCGGATTTCGCACACCACTGAATATGCTTTATCCGATGATAGTCAAGAGCATCTTCAACACTTCAAGGCTGCTCTGTGAGACTTTCCAAAACACCTTTCCTAAAGGCTCTCTCCAAACACTTACTTACGTTCTAAAAGTTTAAGATTGTTTTAAAAGCCCACATCAACTGAATGTTTTTACTAGACAACACTAATAATTATGGATTTTTGCGTTGACGTGACCTTGAAATGCATCGCATATTAATGCAGAACGTCAATAAGATACCCATTATTTCAGTCCTGGTGAAGCTATCCTTATTTACTTATATCATATCATATTCGTTTGGATAACATATGCCTAATTTTTATGTGTACTCCTCAACTAATTGTTAGTAGTTCAGTCCTAGTTGAGTTAATCATAAAGAGGAATATTTGGGTTTCTTATTTGTAGACTGTTTAATAAAGTAAATTTGAAAATACTTAATTAAGGATGCAGAAACAATTTGCCTGCATTAACAAAGTTTTATTATGATATGATATATGAAACTTCAGAACTTGGTTGCCAAGATACATAATTGTAACATATCCTACTAACTTTACATCTCAATTAAGTTAGAACACAGTAACTCCATTTGCTGAGTGCTTGTTACCTATCTTGTCTCATCAGTTGAAACTCTTGCACACTCAAATAAACAACATTTAAAATGTAGAAAAATCCATCACAATCGTTTAAGCATCATTATTATACGATTCCAGTTACTACTCGATAACCGGTATGTCGTAGGAATATACTTTATAAAAGAAATAATAAATAATAATAAAATAAGTACTGGAAGACATTCCAATTACCTTCCTAATTTCACAAGAATTATACTTTAAATTAAAGGAGCAATGTTATGAAGCTCAGATAAACATTAGAGTAAAAAGATTTTATAAGTACTAACAAAATAAAACATTGTATGCTAAATTTAATAATTGTTTCATTAACTACAACTACAATCCTAGTCATATTTGAACGATTTTACGCCGGAGTGGAGGAGTACTAATTCCGCAGCATTTTTAGTAGAAGTATTTACAGTGGTATGATGTAACTCTATGAGCATTTGTAAACGGAATTTGAAATAAAACCCCTATTGGTATTTTATATGCATTGTTTTGTTTTTTTTTTCTTTTTAAGGCATGAAGCACGAATGTTTCGAATTTAATATTGTAGGACCCCGGGAAGTTTAGAAACAAAAGTACCTTACTGGGACTCCAAACTTATTTCAAACGCTCTGGATATTTTATTTTAATTTTTTTATTTATTTTTGAAAGTATAAGACACGTGTATGTCAAATTTTATCGTTGTAGGACATATAAAATCTAGAAAAAGATAGTTCCTGTAGGCGTTGTAACCCCATTTAAAAACCTATGGATGTTTAATATTAATAAACATGTGAAACTTATTTTCATTAAGGCATAAGGCATTTAAGTGCTTCAAAGTGCTGCTAGGTGTGTCAAATTTCAGCTTTTGTGATATCGGCAATTCGCCTAATATGGGGTTATTGACTTGAAAACACAGCAGATGGAGGTAGTGAGAAGAGTAATAGTGCAGCACAATACATGCACTCAGGAGGGCAGTGTGCTATGGATCAGCAAGGGTTGTTTTGAAAACAAGGGGGTTACTATTCGTCTGACCGATCTAACCACTCCTTTCCACAGTAGACGGACTAAGTAAATAGTAGATGTCCTTCATTAAATATTTGCTTTATTTTGCTAAATAAAATTTAATTTGATATCATGATCAAAAGCGAACACCCAGAATCAGTATTCGGGGTGTGGTAGGAAATATTAAGAGTACTTAAACCAACAATGATTAAATAATGTAAAAATGGAAATTTTAGATATGTTATATAAGTTAGGGTGGATAATAAACGTTTTAAACTTAAACAGTATTTAAAAATAAATAGTTTTCCTGAACAAAATTTATTGGAAACTTGTGTTAGAATTTTAAGTTGCAGCAAGATATCCAGCGGACTGTCAGAAAGACTTACAGTAAAAAAATTTTGTCAGTCTTGTAAATGATAGTCTGCTCTGAGGCTCATTAGAATTCAATGGAGAACATGTACTTTCAATGTATTGCTTATTAAAAATGTTCAATCATCCTGAATTTCAAATCTGTATATCAATTCCTTGTGGAATAACAATTCCAAGTGATGAAATTCAAACCTAAAGACTATCGAACACATGTTCGTTAAGCTTGGCGTAATGTTTTTGTTGAAACACGTAACGATGGTGATTTTTCCGTGCTCGTGTTATCAACCCGAATAACAGAAGTCACTGTTATCTCAAAAGAGGTAAAAAAGAACATTACTCACATAAAACATATATATAGATGGCCAATATTTACAATGAAAATAGAGAACTGTAATATGGTGTTTCATATGTAATAAATTTAATAATAAAATAATAATAAATAAAAATACAAATAAACTTTATACAGGCGTTCAATGAGAATGTCTTCAATGCACAAGTTGGTGGTGAGTTTCGTAATTTAGTACTAAAGCCGCGTTTACACGAGGCCAGTTGGTAGTCCAGTTGACTGGCGCCAGTTTATTGTGAGAACTGGAGGCCAGCTGACTGGCTCCAGTAACCGTTTAGACGTATCCAGTTGACTGCCGCCAGTTGAGCTAGAACCATGGAGGAGAGTGCATCTACAAGCCTCACCCGCGTTGAGTTGAATAACATTTTTCGAGATTTGTGTCGAGATTTTTGTGAGTGAACCCTCTAAGGTGCTGCAAGAAGAACTTAACAAGAAACGAGAGTGGACAAGAAAATGGATTTTGCGGAGAGATTCATCTGGGGCCTCATCTCAGCTGTTATCAGAATTGCGATTAGAAAATCCCATTGAATATAGAGCTCAATTGAGAATTAGTCCTGTTATTTTCGATGAACTTCTGCATCGAGTATCGCCCTTGATTGCCAAACAAGACACTGTTATGAGAGAAGCTCTAACTCCCAAGTTAAAGTTGGAAGTAACATTGGCATATTTAGCTACGGGAGCAAGTTATAGAGTTCTACAGGCTATGTTTCGAGTTTCGAAACCCGCAATTTCAAAATTTGTGCCAGAAGTTTGTGAAGCTTTGTACACCTGTCTGCAGGAGTTTATTCAAGTACACAACATTTTGCTTTATAGTATAGTTGCAAACTTAAAAATCAACGTTACTTTAATCAGTTTTATACAAACCATATAAAAAATATAAGATTTATTTTGCATTATTACGTTCATTGATAGAAACGTAAACATTAACATGACATGACTTATGGGTCCCTTATATAGGGGGTTTTTGCCCCCAAGTGACTATGGTATATATAGTCCCCCTATAAAACTCCTATGGTAAAAATGGATATTAAAGGATATTAAGTAAGGACTTTTTACTGAATATAAGATTTGTTTAATATCACTCACATAATTTTCATTACAAAATTTAAATTATACAAACAAACTTGTATTCAAATGTTAGCATTGGTGTAGTAGTCGGCAAGATAAGATGCGGGTTCCATCAGTAAAAATTGATTTGCCTCTTGTACAGACGTCCCTGGAGAAAGTGATGCATCACTGCTTTCCACGGAGCGCACAGACGAGCCTGAGTGTGACGGAATGATAGTTTTGTCAATTAAGTCTTGCATACGGCATTCGTTGAGTACCGAATGGATTTTCATTTCCGCTTCAAGAGCCCTGCGAGGGGTCAGTTTTTTGGTGTAAAAAAGTACAAAATATGTTGAACAAAACTAAATAGGAAAGTGCACTACAGAAGGGGTGTTGCATGCAGACAGGTCTGTACTGGACTGGACCGACTGGCCGGAGTCGTTCACAAGCTTTCAGTAGGCCGCGCCAGTCTCAGTTTTTGGTGATGGGGGAACTGGACTGGCGTCAAATCTACTCCTCAAGCCGGTGCACTGGATCGGCTTTTTCCCACTGGACTGGAGTGTCAGCTGGAGCCGGTAGCGTTTACACGAGGCCAGCTAGCAGTCCAGCTGACTGGCTCCAGTTAGCTGGACTGCTAGCTGGCCTCGTGTAAACGCGGCTTAAAGCAAGTAAACCATAGCCGTGCTTGACAGCGAACTAACATTTCATCACGTTATTTACGTTATTCATGATAATCGGCGATCGCTTGCAGACTGATGTTTATATAGCAGTAAGTTGTGGTGACAATGCTGACAGAGATAGATGACATGACAGGAAAGTGGACAGGTTCACTTTGTCACTGGACCTAGCTCAAATCACGTGGAGTTGACTTTTTTCCGTTTTCTCACTTTTTTTACACTATCCTCCAGAACCTTAGGAGGGCATAGTGTTGAATTGTTCTACAAAAAAAAAATAAATTATAGTTTTCTAATTAGATCATAAATTTTAAAGTTAAATTACTGAAATTTTAATGTTAAATTTAGAATTAAGTTTTAATTAAGAAGTTAAATATAGATTGCATTAGAACACTTTTAATAATATAATTTCCATTTATTCCTGTGTCTGGTTAAGTGTTAGTGAAGCCGATATTTCCGTGGTCTGTTAAAATGACTCTTCTTCCTATCTGGTTGTCCAATAAGATATTTTAAGAATGCACTGGTATACAGATTTGAAAATTTAGGTTGAGAATGAAATGTTTAATAAGCAATGTATTGAAAGTGTGTGTCCTCCATTGGATTCAAATTTTGTCTCAACGCAGTCTTTTCTTCAATTGGCTGATAAAATTATTCTGCCATCAATTTTTCTATCCGTAGGCAGGATATCTTGAACTCGAATTCAGGTTTGGACTAGAAATGTATTTCAGATCAAATTTACATTAAAATACCCAAGTTTGAGTTTAATAATGATGTAAATTCGTCCAGGGGATGTATTTAGTTTCGTCCTTTGTAAACTCTGTTACGGGAAAGTTTTGGGCTCACGTCGATCGCATCGTACATTGGTCACAAAACTGAAGTCATGAAATATTTGGAATCGCTGTGGAGAGCCAATAATACATTCCACTTGTATATTTGTGTTGATGTAGGTGGAGCTAGGTTACGAAAGACCAACTGATGACCAAATAACACATCATTAATCTTAATTCTAAAAGTTCTTTCGTTACCTCCTAATTTTTTTCAAGATGCCGACCGTTTATAAAATGCATGGTTATGGGTGAATAGAAAAAAACCCTAGTCAGTAGTGGATAGCATCTAATGGTCAGTCCTTAATCTTCCTCAGAACCAAGGGAATATACAATTTCTGGAGTGCTGGTAAATTTCTGAGCAATTTACCGATCCTTCACCAACCCTGCATGTAGAAGTTTAAATCCTTACCAGAAATTATAAGGAACATTGAGGGTTTCATGGTGGTTATGAGGAAATACTGTCTTAGCTGTCTGATCGCGGATCAGTTCGCTCCTGCTCACTAGGTGCGTATGTACTCATATAATTTTTGTATTAATGAGGTAGGTATAGGTAAAAAAAGGTTCAAGTGAAATTAGTTTTCTTATAATTATAATTATAAACTGTTAAAACGGTTTTTAGTTAACTTTAAAAAAATTTTTAACTATATTAAAATTATTTTAGGCTGATATTAAATGTAAGATGATTAAATAACGCGATGGCCTAATTTGTAAATCAAGAAACATTTTTGATTAGATCATTCTTTCTTTAATATTTGTTTGTTATATTTTTAAATACCGTAAGTTTATTTATAAAATTCAATAAATGAGTTGATTGGATTCTGAGCTTTTACAAAAATTAATATATACGTTGTTATGACATCGTATCTTAACTATAAATGTGAAATATAAGGATATATTGATGGTTTTATTAAAATGTAAAAAGATATTTATAAAAGTCTCTTAGTTGGTATTTATGAATACATAACATAGAACTGATCAAAATATATTTAAATATTTTACTGAATTACAATTTGTGTAATAATATTTTGTGAAATCTTGGTAAAAAAAAAATTCAAAATAATTACAAACAGATTGAATATGGTGATACGAAATGCGAAGAAAACCTACTTCTTATAAAAAATAGTAGTGAATATTGCTATAAAACATAATATTTCATGTCAATACTGAAGAAAGTCTGCCACAATTACAGTAAGGATTAAGAGAAATCACATTTCATGGACGGCCCTCATCGATTTGTTTGGAGACTTATGTGAATGAAATGATAAAGAAAGATACAGCACACTTATTTTGCTTCATTATTGTCAGTATTCAGTTACTGGTTATCCTGGCTATGGTAACAGCATATCAGGAGGCGACATGGATAGAATCCGGAAATTACAGAACTCTGCAACAGGTTCATTTTACACCTTTGGATTCATGATCATGTTTCTCCTTTTCATGATGCTTACAAATGCTTCCTATGAAAGTAGTATGTAGATTGCTGACATGCTGTATGATTCACCGCTGAGGACATGATATAAATTCTCAGTGTATGCCAAATCTCTTGTTTTGGCTCTTCTGACCGCTTCACCACTAACTAGGCAGACAGTCCGACACCTTCCGTGTTCTTTGTTTATTCTACAGGATCTCGCAGTTCATTCTATTATCCTTTAGTTTGCGATAGTCGAGAGAATTATCAACACTTTATTTTGTTGATGATTTATCAACGCTAATTATTTTGGGAAGTAATCCAGAACGCCTTTGTTCCAGGGTCTTCCAGTCCCGTCATTTAGAGCCCACACCTCTTTAAGGATGGCAAAATGTTTTTTACAAAATCCAAGGTTTTTAAGAAGATACTCACTATTTAATTTCCGGTTGAGATACCAACTCAACACTTACGCTTTATACGAGTTTGGTTTATACACTATGCTTAAAGAGTTTTGCTTACTTTTCAACTTCTTGGGTGTAGTTAAAGTAACTGTGTTTATTGTTTTTATACATTACAAGGGATTTGCAAATACTTATTTATTGACATAGAAAAATGCCATTCGTATTAGACAAAATATTACTTAGTTATATTCATGACGATACTATGTTGTGTTAGTCAAATGATGTTACAAAGTTCACAACTTGTTAGTCAAGATACAAAATTGTAACATAGCCCACTCCCTTTACATATTAATTAGGTTAGGACACCGTAATTCCATTTGCTGAGTGCTCCTTAGCTATCTTACCTGTTTATTTGGAACTCTCACACCTGGTAAGATAAACAAAACAGTTTGTTCCCGAATATATCCATTACAATCGTTTATGAAAGATTATGGCATACTTAAGCCCTTTTGGTTTTGAACATGATCATAAAATTTAATTTTTCCTTTAAATCTTAATTCTAATCTACCATTTTGTATGGATATTGTTTTGTGCCAACTGTTTTATTTATTTTATCATTTTCGATTTGTCCTTCATAAATTTATTTTATAATCAAATTTTATCTATTGTTAATAATAATACAATACTAATATTATTAATGTTTTTAATACTCTATATACATATATGGCTACTAGCTAATTCATATATAAAAACACTCTTGCAGCTTATAACTATTGGAATACATCCTATATCTATTTAACACGTTATTTCACACTAAATACATGGAAATTGTTTCAACCACTGTTAAAATTTTTCTATAGTTTGTTAACGTACTCCCAGTACAAAATTACATAAACAACGAAATTGTTTGTTTTAAAATCAGTTTCCACACTGAAGTTGTAGATGCAACCTGAAACAATTCTGATAATCACTACAGTAATCATTTTAGTAATATATATTTGATGTTCATTATTTTCCACTTTACATCAAAGCAAAGGTAAGAGTAGCTGTATCAGATATTTCTTTCTCAGGTACTGATGTATTCACTTTAAAAGACAGACATATTGTTAAGACAGGCAAGATTCTTAGTTTCAAGTGCTAAGTAAACGGTGAGAAATGACGTACTGTATTTTATGTTTCTTAATGCGTTTTTATCATAAAAGTGTGGGTTCGTGAAGAAGTTAGTTGACATTTTCACTTATCAACAACCATGACCATGCCCTGATTTTCTGAAACTAAAATACTAAACGTTTGCTTTAGAAAAACAGTTCGCTAAATAAAGTACCACGCGAATTCTAGTTTTTTTGATGTAATGTATTCTACACCAACAGCAACGAGTAGGGATACTGTTCGAAATCAGTATCAAAAGTCTTACAAAGTAAACTAATGAATACTGAATAGATATGCCGATCGGTGTCATCTTGAAATATCCCTATATTTTTCTTAAATTTATTTTCTTAAGTGATAGGATCCATGAAAGTTAGCAGTAAAGCCTTAATTCTCTAAATATTTAACCTCAGATTTGAGAAACATTAAATCAGATTTTGAAGTATCACTACTACTATGTTAACAATTTAATCAAATTGATTCCTCAAAAAAAAATAAAACGGATTGTATAACATACCTAGTCCAATCGGCAACAAAAAAACCATACAAAAAATGTTCCGGGAGTAATAGTGTAAGCAGGCTTAAATAACTAATCCAAGAATAGATACAAGAATAGATCATCTCCTGATGGAAGGAGAATGAGCTAACAATAATGTCCATTTTTTGCAATCGTTCAATGAAAAAAAAATTTAATAACACTACGTTTCGAGATCTGCAATATGATCTTGTCTTCAGGTAAATAACAAACCTAACACGTAATTACAAACTTAATATTTTAATTAGTTAAAATTAGTTAAAATTTAATATTTTGTTATTTTTATCTGGGCAGATCGAAATCTCGAAACGTAGTGTTACTGATTTTTTGTTTCACTTAACATTTCCGAAAAAATCCTGTTTCCTTCATTTTACCAGTGTTTATATTCCACAAAACGTTAAATCGCCAATATACCAGGAAAACAACAGCTAATGTGCATTGGTATAAGCACGCAATTTTATTATAATTTCATAAAGGGTTATCCCCTAAGAAATAAATTTATCGTCAGCCGTGTTAGCTTACGTTGAAGGTCGAAATCGAAGGGTATCAAAAGGGTAAAAATCTAACTATAAAAAATAAGTGTAAAATCGTTGAATGGCCCAAACGGTTATCTGACAATAATAAAAAATTTTATTTACGTTTCAAACAGATTAATTTTTAGTGTGTCAAGATTGAAAACATTGATCTTGGGAAAATTTATCGTTTCATATTTTCTACCTTTCTGATACCCTACCATTTTAACCACAATCAAACTATCTTGGCAGATGGCCAATTTCTTTAATCGAAATAATCTATGCATTAATTTTAAGACAATATATGTTGTATGCGTACACATAAACTATTAACTGGTTCTCGGATTCTGAACGTTATCTAGTGCTCAAGATTAGAGCACATTAGTGAAATGTTTAGAACCCTAAATATTTCCAAACATATTTCAATATAAATACTGATGAGTTATTGATATAGCATTCATCTTTTAAATATCATCCTACTATATAATAACGGAAAGTGTTAAATAAGGCCATGTCATGGTTGTAAATCTTCCTAAAACATATAATGTATTTTGGAGAAACAAATGTAACAAATTGTTTAATTAAAATTCCTAAAACATTGTGGAGGGAATGCATCTCTTATTGCTTTTATACTATACCGTACGACAAAGCAAGGCAATACAAGTAGTCTTTGTGTTCTTTATTAACGGCCTCTATTGTTTACTGACAATAGACGATTGGACACTGCTCTCCATTCTACTCATAACGACTATAGAGTCCACTTGTATTAATGGGGATGAGATCTTGCTAGCCAACTGAATTAAAAGTTTCAGTGCATTATTTTAGTTGTAATAGTTATAAATACATACATTTTAATGATATTACCGCTAAAGTAATTGGTAATATTAAACATTAAAACGCTGTTGTTATTATGATTAGTGTTAAGGAAACCGATTTACTCAAATCCAATGCATTAAAATTTGTTATAACATCGTTTACATTTATACATGAATACTTTATTACACATGAAAAGTATGTATGTAAATACTCATATACATGCATTATTTGCTTCATGCAACGATATAATTGCAATCTTTTAGGAATAACTTAAGGACTTAAGGTATAAATAAAATATTGGCAATTTATAACCAATAGTAATAAACCCTTTGAACTTAAACCCTTAAAGATTTTTGAGCTTTTAATATTTTGAGCGGAAATTTGTACGTATTTTTGATACAATTTTATACAGCCTATTTTGTCACTTCAAAATGTTGATGACGATATTTCGAGGCTTGGTTCACCGCAGAACATTATTAGTATAAGAAAGATCTCCACGTCGTGTTGTTATTTACCAAGGAATTATAATAAGAGCACGAGTATTGTTATCTAAAGGTCATAATCAGCTCTACATGGAAGAAAAACAAGCCTCGTTACTGGTATTGTTTATGAGTAAGGGTTTATCATAAGAAAATAACGTCTAGAAATACACCTAGCAAATACCAACGACTTAGCACGCAATTCCCTATTGAATAGTAATTTTTTATTAGTAATCTAAGGTGTTTCAGGTGTTTTTTTCTTGTTGTCCAGATCAAGGAAGTATACGAGTATACATTTATAGGTCTACTAATTCGAAATCTACCGATTCTAACCATTGCAGCAATCCTCTTCCGTTCTTTCATATTTCTGACGCAGATAATCAGTTGAAAGCATAATCCGCTTATTTATCTCGTTCGATCGTTCCGGACCATAATTACAGATGAAAAACATAAACATCAATGCGTACTTAATATTGAAACAATGTATAAACGTATACAGTGGGTTTACATCGTGACAAATGGCAAAAATATCACTATCAAAGATTTGTAACAGGCAAAAATTTTTTTGTTTTGAATTAGATTAAACTATTCTGGTGGTTTAATAGTATGGCTGTATATTATAGGATGTACAGTACACAGTTAATATCTTGTATAATATATATATATATATATACATATACATATACATATATACATATATATATATGTATGTATATTTTATTGTATATAAATGTGTATATATATATATATATATATATAATCATTAAATAAGGCTATTGCCATTTATACAATTTTATATATATATATATATATATATATATATATATATATATATATATATATATAACGGTAGGCACTTAAATTTGAGATGATTGTAGGTAGTGAATTTGCTGTGGCGAAAAAGATAAAAACTGTCAGCCGTGCTGCTTTTTGTTGATTGTTTTTGACAACGAACCAACAGTGTTACCATTTTCAATATACCTTTTATTCGAGAACAATTGCATCCTTATGTACAGGACAGTTTCATAACAAAACCAACGTTGGAAAACTCATCATTGTACATCTCTCCTGAA
Source organism: Homalodisca vitripennis (assembly GCF_021130785.1). Taxonomy (NCBI): domain Eukaryota; kingdom Metazoa; phylum Arthropoda; class Insecta; order Hemiptera; family Cicadellidae; genus Homalodisca; species Homalodisca vitripennis. Next base: position 76,641 of record NW_025776310.1, read on the forward strand.
TATATGTCAATAAAATAACCGACTTATTGTATTTCTCGTGGTATTATGATTTGAAACAATCATTTGATAAAATCTTTTACTGCAGAAATTGCCTTATTGTACACCTACATATAGTTAAATGATTATTTTGTACACTATGTTTGCAAGTAGGCTGCTTTGTTTCTGCACATAAATATGATTTTTTAGTTGGATTTTGTTTATGATGTAATTATTTAACTTAATAGCAAAATTAATATCCTTTATATACCGCCATCCCACAGTAAATTAATTAAGTTAACAATTTCATTTTTTAGTTGAAATAAAAATTTTTATTTTCGGCGCAGCCATTTTCATCTGAACTGTAGTTTTTAAATCTATTTGCAGGGCTATATTTGTTATACTTAATAGATACCAATTTTCAGATCAGCTAACTCACCAGTATATTTCTGTGTTTAAGCATGGTCCTATGATCATAAAGTGCAATTTGTTCTTACTCTGACCTCCTTATTTAATTTTTTTCTAATAATAGTGTCCTATACTTTCAATATCTAGTACAACTAGTAACTGGGTTTGTGATAATACTAGACTTTTTAATGTTTCAGTTACGTCCGGTACTCGTATGTGAAGTTCATACCTCGTACAGTTTGATTAACAATAACATGTCCAGCATTATAAGTAACACAAAATCTGCAGCATTCAGAATTTTGCTCTATGCTTCGTTAATATTTTCTATATCAATACCCCATTAAATATATAAATATTTGTTATACTTATTTTGTATAAAATAATTAAAACATCTACATGTAATTACGTTTCCTCTCTAATTGATGCTACCTACAATTTATTGATTTAAAGCTGAAAATATTAGCTACAGAATTGTGTAATGTGTATTCATAATGAAACCAATTACAGCTTTATTTACATTAATCTTTCTTTGTTAAATTATTGTTTCTTCTATTTCCAGAACGATATGAGTTATATATTTGAAATTTTGCATGCAACTTAAACAAACCTTGTCACGTGGCTTACTCCTACCTTTTACGCAGTTGAAATTAAATTATTTTCTTGTAAGATTATATAGTTGCTTTTAAATTATTTAGTGAATTCTAAATGAAGCCTATGATTTGTGATGTTCATAAACCTACCAAATTGTTATTATTAACAAAACGAGGAATAGGTATGTCTCCCGAGTCACGACAAATTAATTATATAGGACATAAGGAGGACTACAAATCCCATTGGTATTTTTTTAAAGAAGAATGTTTGTATAGATATTATTATAACCCAATTAAGCAAAACATACTTAAACTTTGTTTTTACTCAACTCTTCACTCAAAAAACTTTATTTGCATTGCTAATACATCAACGTTTACATTTAGCATCGACTTGTTTGCCGGCTTACATAAAAGGTTTTAACTAATGTTACGCGGAAACCAAATTACTAAGATAGCTGTGCTTGTGCTTGCAACTCATTTATAAAACTTGTGTATTAACTGTTTTATTTATTCACTATATACTATATTAACAATCATATCATGTAAACTGGTAGAAAAAGTTTTAATTGATGACTAGGAATTACTTAATATATTCCTTTCCTTGTATCTAATTTTAAATAATTATCTATTTTGGCTGAATGTGTAGTGACTTATCCGTTTGTTTATTCGTTCTGTCCGTTCAACATCTCATAAACAAATAGATCTATAGACTTTAAATTATGCATGAAGCTTTATATATTTATAAGCAGGACTGAATTCTATGATGGTGTATGTCACTCCGTGGGATTACTGAATACTTTTATGTTGCTCTTATGGGTACCAGTGACAATAACGGAAAACATGCCGGAACAAAATAAGTTAATAAACAAACCGAGTACAATAATATGAGATTTTAACATTTAAACGTTTTATTTATAGAGGAAAACGAAAAATAATAAAGTGGAAGTGGATTACTGTTCATTGCAGTTTATCAGATTTCTTTAGAGCTCTCTTACGTTTACGTTGTAGTACACTTCCGAGCACAACGCAACTTATATTATGGGAAAAGTGCTATAAAAAAATGGGAGTTTATCATGTGTCAAGGTGTCAAGATTTATATTGAGAAAGATTTTATTCGTAGACTTTTAGTTTTTCATGAAACTTTATTTCCCCACAGACAAGAATGTGTTTTATTACGTTTCCAACCATAGACTTTGGGTGAAAAGTATTTTGTATAAAACAATACTCTGTGTGATTTCCTGTCTGTTTATCTGCCTACAGGATATGTGCAGAATGATTTGAGTTATATATTTTAAATTTCGCATGCAACTTCAATAAAGTATGTTGAATGGCGTACTCCTACCTTTTAAGTAGTTGAAATTAAATTTCTTTCCTATAAAATTATGTAGATGCTATTAAATTATTTAATGAATCTCTAAATGAAACTTATGATTTGTGATGTTTATAAATGTATAACATTGTTTTTTAATAAAACCATGAGGAATATATATCAACCGAGTCACTACCTGACTTTAAATCCTTTACTTGTGTTCTTTTAAAATATGAACAGCCCCTTTGTTTACGTAATGCAACAGTTCTCTTCATGCTGTCCCCTATTCACTTTAGACTTCCTTCTTTCATGTCCATTTGGTCCTCAGCTTAGGAAATGTATTAAACTATGTATGAACAATTAATATTATTTTTCACAACAATTCAGTATAGAATCAACGCTGTTGGAGGGCTTCCTCGGCTCATGAATAAAAATCAACTTTAAATCTCCTATATCATTTTTTTATTTCGTTTTGAAATGCACAAGTGCTCTCATGTTACAATATAAATGTAGTATATATGTGATTTCAAATACAAAAATGTTATGATGTTAGTAATTTCTCTCTCTTAGACTTAATCGTATATTCCTAACTTCGTATCGTAATAAAGTCCTTACTAATTTATTGTAATTCTTACGTAAACGTGCCTTCTTTTACAGTGTCGTAGTGTTAGAGTGTCTAATATGGATTTTATTTCTTCTTGATTCTTCAATTTGTCTAAATATATATATATTTATATATCCCTGCGACCAACTGAACAAAAACTAGATAACAAGTTTTGATATCTGAAATAAAAGAATAACCAAAAGTATCAATCGTTTCCCTCTGTATGAGAAGCAGAATTAGCATATTCCAATTAAAATATGGCAGGAGTTAAACTGGGCTAAACGTGGTTGGTTACCTGAGAAAATATATTAATGTACGCCTTCTTGTTAGTACGGAAATTACATTTTTAATATAGATTAGAATATGACCAAAACCACAATGATATGCACATATAAATAAATAGATAAACATTAATGTTGCTCAGATGTATTTATAGTATAAAATATATGCACATAGAATAGAATGAGTAACTAATTTCTCTTTTAGATTAACGAAAACTGAAAAGCATTAACGTTCATATACGCCTTTGGAAAAATTATAAATATAGATAATTATATGTATAAAATTAAGATAATATTGATATGATCTTAATAAAAAATTAAACTGTTACTATTCATTTCTCAACTCTAAAATATAAAATATGTTTTTACCTTAATTTCGATACGGACACGATTAAAATCAATAAAAAATTCTTATACATTGCTCAATAATGCTCATAATTATATTATGTACGGTAGAATATTTAAAATTATAAAAAGGATGAAGAATATTTGCCGTAGTAAGGGGTTACTACCACAGAATCAAGACAGAAATCTTTTAGATCAAGGTATTAGGGGTACAATTATACGGGTATCAATTTCTAAAACGTAGCCTAAGATTAAGCGTGCAAAGTACAAACTTTCCAATTCTTGTAATTAGTTGCAATAGCAGAACCACGATAATTCCACGAAATTTGATACAAGAGAAATATAGACCACCACGTTATTCATATCAAAACCTGTATTATTCTAATTTGATATAGTACTAGTGACCTTTATTCAAAGTTTACTTATAATTCGTCGTGAGCTATCCCTTCTCTGATAAGACAAAAAATTCTTTGTTTTAAAGGTTATTTTTGACGATGGAGGGATTGTGAAGGAAACAGGATTTTTCCGGACATTTGCCATCGTTCAGTGAAACAAGAAAACAGTAACACTACGTTTCGAGATCTGCAATCTGATCTCTTCTTCAGGTAAAGAACTAACCTAATACATAATTACAAACTAGGTTAAAAATAAACAAATCTTACTAAAGCGTTGTGGCACGCCTAAGTCAGGAATCACAACGTACATGTTGTTGTCAACTTCACTAAACACTAAAGACATGCACTTAATACAAAACTATACAAAACACTAATCATTAAAACTAAACTACGGAATACAGGTCACAATACGTCTTCACTCGTCTACTAACCACCTACGACTGACCAGAGGGACTAGCCAATGGCAATCGTGACGGCTGGCTAAAAACAAGATGGCGGAAATACAAGGGAAGGGGAACAGGAATGGGCCCTTTCGTTATTATTGGTTAATGCGAGATGAACTTCTTAAAACCATATTGTGACTCCGCATTGGTTTATTACAAATATCCGATCCGTTTGATACTTTTGGTTTTCTCTTTAGTTCATTTTTTAGAATTGGCAACCAAAGCGGCCTAATCTCGACTGATGGTTGACTGATTGGTTGGTCTGCCAATTTAATGTATGTTGCCTCAATTAATTTCCTTTTGAAGAAATGTGGTTCCCGATGTATTATGTGGGCTTCATCCCAATTCATATGATGGTCTTCGGACCAACAATGGTGTGCAATTTTTGACTTTTCTGTGAAACCCTTTCTCGTGTTTTCTTTGTGTTCTTTTATCCTTACGTTTAGTGGTCTTTTTGTGTCGCCTATGTTATTCCCTATTGCAGCTACATTTTATACTGTAAACACAGTTTTTGGAATCCTGTGTGCCATTTTTTGGTTTTGTTTTCACGAGACTTTGTCTAAGAGTGTTGTGTGTTTTAAAACGCGGTTCTAATGTTGTACTTTCTACCTACTCTTCTAATTTTCTCCGATAATCCCGGCACATAAGGGATTGACATAAACGCAAATTTATCACAATTCTGTTTTTCTGACTCAGGAATTATTCTTCTGGTTCGTTTGCACTTATTAATTACTAATTGAGGGTATCCATTGCTTCTGAGATCCGATTCAATTTTCTTAAATTCTTCTTTTAGTCCATCTTTATCTGAGCACAAGCTCTTTGCTCTATCAAACAACGAGAAGGCTACTCCTTCTTTGACAGATTTTTGATGGTTGGAATGATAATTTAAATATTTTCCTGTGTGTGTTATCTTTCGAAAAACAGTTGTCTTAAGGACATCCCTATCTCTTAATACACACACATCCAAAAAGGGAAGCTTGTTTTGGACTTCCACTTCCATTGTGAGGCGGATGGAAGGAGAAATACTATTAATGTGATTAAAAAAATTATTTAATTCAATGTCTCCATGAGAAAAAATAACAAAGGTTTTTCCACATACCTCCACCAAATCTTCGGTTTGAACTGAGCTGAAGCCAAAGCTTTTCGCTCGAATTCCTCCATAAAGATATTGGCGAAAATAGGAGACAGTGGAGAACCCATTGCCATGCCCTAATCTTGACGGTAAATTTTACCCTCTAACTCAAAATAATTGCATTGAGTGCATAGTTCTAAACAGTTCCATAATTACTGGCACGGGAAGTTTAGTTCTATCCTTTAATGTTTGGTCTTCTTTGAGACGTGATTTAATAATTCCGAGAGTTTCTGGAACTGGTACATTTGTAAATAGACTTTCGACATCAAAACTTACCAGTTTGTCAGTTTCAGTCAACTTTAGGGATTTTGAATTCTCTACGAAATCCCTGGAATTTTTGATGAATGAGTCAGTTTTTCCTACCAATGGCGTTAAGATGTCCAAGAGGACTTTAGACAATTCCCTGCAAGGTGAATCACGAGAACTAATGATGGGCCGAAGAGGGATGGTAGGTTTGTGGATTTTGGGAAGGCCATACATATGGGGGATTTTTGAGTGGTGAGGAGTTAATTTAGATCTAAATTTATCTGAAAAAAATTCTTTATGTTTTCTTAAGGTGTTTGCTACTTTGCGTTTCAAATGAATCAGTCGGGTCTTTATTTAAAACTGTATATTTGCCAGTATTTAAAGTTTCCGCAATCTTTTCTTTATACGCTACTGAGTCAAGTACCACAGTAGCGTTGCCTTTGTCCGGCAGGTAAGATTTTGACCGTGTCGTCTTTCCCAAGGATCGACCTGGCCTTTTTCTCCTCTATTGTCAAATTGGGTTTTATGGGAGGAATTTTTCTGAGTAAAAGACTGGCCTCACAACGAAACCGGTCACCCTGTTCCTCAGGTAACTGTGAAACAGCCGACTCGATTCCAGTTACGAAATCCAGTGCCTTTACCGATTTTTGTGCCACAGAAAAGTTTAAAACCCTTGGATAAGACTGATATTTCCGCTTCATTCAGGATTTTTGAAGAGAGGTTGATTACATTTTTATTATTTGCATCCGTATTCACGTTGCCATCCTTAGGCAAAATCACATTTTTTAGGCCTAACTTTTTCCAGTTTGGAGATTTTTCTTTTTCTTATCTGTTTCAGAAACTTTTATACATCTATTTTGGATGCTTTCGAGAATGTTGTTGAATTCAGTACCGATCAGTGTTTTTAATTCAGTTTTTTTACACTCAATACTATTTTGGAGGAGGTATCTTTCACGATGATGATATGCAATTCTTTCTTTAAGTAAAGATTTAGAAGCAGAAGACAAAATTTTACTGGCTTTCCTACTATGAAAAGGAGTTTTTAGAGTTAACCCTATAAGCATAAAGGTCTTCAACCTTACATTTATGCGAGAAAGTTAAATGATTAATGTGTTTAGTTAATTTAAGATGCAAGCTCTCAAGGTCTTTGATTTGTTTACTGGTTCCGGGTCCGTACCGAGAATCAATTCTTTGTTTAAAGGTTATTTTTGACGATGGAGGGATTGTGAAGGAAAACAGGATTTTTCCGGACATTTGCCATCGTTCAGTGAAACAAGAAAACAGTAAACACTACGTTTCGAGATCTGCAATCTGATCTCTTCTTCAGGTAAAGAACTAACCTAATACATAATTACAAACTAGGTTAAAATAAACAAATCTTACTAAAGCGTTGTGGCCACGCCTAAGTCAGGAATCACAACGTACATGTTGTTGTCAACTTCACTAACACTAAAGACATGCACTTAATACAAAACTATACAAAACACTAATCATTAAAACTAAACTACGGAATACAGGTCACAATACGTCTTCACTTCGTCTACTAACCACCTACGACTGGACCCAGAGGGACTAGCCAATGGCTAATCGTGACGGCTGGCTAAAACAAGATGGCGGAAATAGACAAACAAGACAACAAATAGACAAACAAGACAAAAAAGATAAATACTAATGTACAGTATTGATGTGTAAAGTTTTTAATGCCTTATTCTTTAAAAATACTTTAAATCTTGTAATTTAACAAAACGTTAGTAGGACGAAGCTCCAAAGTGAGTAAGCTAAAACAAAGACTAAAAATATTTTCAATATTCTTTTTATGTCCAAAACAGCAATAATAAATAGGTGTGTTTCATATGAATCTTTAAGTTTATATCTTTAATTGTTATATATTCTTCTTTAAATGTTACTATGTGTTAGTCGTTTTAGTGATACCACTGTATAATTTAAAAATGGATACCCTTTATACCCTAAGTAAATAAACAAAATCATGTTCAGATCAAAGCTGATTTCGAACGTATCATACCATATGGTAGATAAACAACGTTATTAAAACTGAATATAGAGAAGTGTGATTTACTTCACATTCAACTATGGTGTTTATATATATAATTATTTTATGTCCGTATATGCCTAAACGGCTATGACCCTTTTTAATGGAATTTTTATGTATATTTAAGGGGATTCAAGAATGGTTTTAGATTTACAATCCGGAATAATTAGAATAGTTTATTTTACTTTAACTTTTTATTTAAAAGTTTTGTTGATTTTGGAATGTTTTACATTGGATCTGGCAGACTGTTCTCCAACACGTAATACAAAGTGAACGGATACTTAACAGCTGTTAACACTTTCAGCTAAAGTTGATAAAAGACGAAGAAAAGTGTTTTACATTATAGAACATCTCAGAAATTTTTAAAATTATCTGTAGTGTTTGTAGAAATGTTTAAACAGTAGTCTAGTAGATTTCAAAAACGAAGTTATTATGCAAATTTAAATTTAAATTACACCAATGATCAATAAACCATCAAATGCAGTGTAAATACTATTTAAAATCTGTTATTAAAACTGCCTTATTGTAAAAAAACTGTGAATGTTGGTAAAATTAGCCAATATAATCTCATTACATCGAAAGTAAATTCGAAGAGCTGAAAGGCCTTTTGTGATTTTAAAATAAAACCGAAAGGATTATGGGCATAATTATTGTAGTCGCTTATATATAAGAATTAGTTTCCATAAACAAAATGCAGATAGGGTAGAAATTTTCCTGCAGCATCCCACGATATTCGTAAATATTGAAAGCAGTTTTATGTCTTACTGAGTGTTTATTTTTACATAACTTAATTTCTAATAAAGATAGTTATTTTAAACATATTTCAGTAGATAGTATATTATTAAACACAATTTCAGATCAATATAATCAAATAATGAAACGGATGGCACAAAGCATAAATCAAAATTGACTAGGTCTGTATATGTTTGTTATCAGGACATGTACTCACATGCCTTGTGAACAGACAAAAGCCACTCAGGAAATGGCGTTCCACTGTTTCGACTTAATTAAGATGTATTCGTACACGTATGTTTTGTTCCCACGTGTCACACAAATAAAACTTGTGCATTATATTTTGTATAATTTATGTCTGCATCAAGTCCAAATGACTCAAATAATTTTATTCAACTAACACATATTTAAACTTCTTTTTTATATTTCATTTGATTGTGTGAATATACACAAATAACTATTCTCCAGCAACCGGCCAATTATTGTTGAAATAACTGCAATATCCTTCATACTAAAAAAATAACTGCAAACAGGATATGACCTACTGTGGGCACCTTATTCATACAACTAAAATAGATTCTTATAAATTTATGGGATTTAAAATAACAGTATGAATATCTTACGGAACAAATATTTAGCTAGATTATTTGTAGAAATATTATTTTTAAATGCATAGGCGTAGCTTTATTAGTATGAGCGTTTACTAGTGCAAAAAATGCCACGATAATTTTTATTAAAGAATTGGTTTCAAACTACATTATCATTTATCTAAAATTTAACAAATTTTTTGACATATATAGCTCTATCATTCGCTGGGACGTCTTATAAATATACATATATATGCATATATATGTAGGCCTATATATAAAAACATATATATATATATATATATTATATATATATATATATAATATATATATATATATATATATATAATATATAATATATGTTTTCAGCTGTTGGCCCTTATATTATAATTTTTTATTAAAAATTGTACATCTCTAAAATTAGTTAAGCTAAATAAACCCAATTTTCTTTAGTCCCACATGGATTTGATTATGCAAGAGACAAATTTTAAAACCTTTTTAAGATTAACAAAATAGAGTCTGTTAAAAATGTTCAAAGTCAAATTACAAAAACAAAACAGTATAGTTATGAAGCATTTACGAGATACCAATTATTTGAACTATTTCATTACAATACCAATATTAGTTGTTTCAACGAAATTTGTTCATGCATAAACAAGTACGATCACTTTAAAGGTTGGCTTTCACAAGCCGGAAGCAGCAAACATTTTGTTTTGATAGGCATCAGCTGGTTTTGCGAACGTTGTATAAAATCTACAAGATATCAACTTATTTAAAAAAGTTTTATATTAATTGAATCGGTACTTTTTTTAAAGAAATCTGTCAACGCATAAGAGAGCACAACCGCTTTGAAGACGCGCTTCAATAATTATATTTTTATCTTATCTTTTCAAACCCATATCCTAAATTTGATTTCATTAGTTTAAATATTCTTAGAGACAGTAATTTTTATACAAAATGTACCACACATGTACATACTACGCAATATATTGAGATTGGTAGGAGTTCTAGTATTCCCGTAGTTTAAGTAAAGTAAAGTAAAGGTAAAATAAAAATGTCTTATTTTACTAGACGAAGTTAGGGGCTAAGAAGCCCTCTCTAACACCTAACGTGGGAACCAACGTCTTAAAGGTGAATTCCGAACCACTACCAACGGCCGAGGAGGCGGGCTGGTTGCAAGAACAGGATCGCTTAGCGGTCACCCATCCAAGCAGCAGTCACGCAAGACGTTGCTTGATCTCGTTTATCTTGCGATAACTGTTGTACACGTTACACTCCGCTATTGGCTTTAAGAGATTGGACGATTCTACATGGTCCAAAATTTACTCTCGTTAGTTAACAGTCAGGTCTTGGATATGAACATTTATAATATTAAGAAGAGCAAAAATACCATTAATGGATTGTAAGTAACCGATATCTTCAATAAAAATGGCAATTAAAAGATTTAAATCAATTTCTTGTTATAAAGCTTCCTGACAAACTTTTCCACGATTGTTTGTCTATCAGAGTAAGCAGAATTCCTTTCTAAATACATTCTATAGTCTAGAATATGCCATAAGTTCTGACGTCATGTTACACCAGAGACAACACGTCAAGAGAGGATTTACCCCATCCCTTACCCAAACATTGTTCTCCACCACTGATGATTATCACTATCTCTCTACGCATTTGTGTTAATTCCTATAGAGAGAAATATTAGTTGTGTATTACTTGAATGATTATCGCCGAAATTACTATAGAACTGCTATTTATACAGGCAGTGATGGATGGAGCGTCAGTAGTGTTCCGCTAAGTGGCTTAAAACGGACTTAACGGGTTTGATATTTCACTGTTTTTGTAAATTTTTATCATCGGTCTCAGAGTTATTTAAATCATCTACATGTAAACCATTATTTAAAGTTATTATTATAATAAACATATAATGCATTTAATAACAGTGCATTTCAAAAGTTTGCCTACTAAGTATATAATGTTTAAGATGTATTATACCTAATAACTAATTATTTCAACAGCACTTAGAATTGAAATCTCCGCTTAATTCTCTTGCTAGCACTGTGTCCTTTCCAATCTCGACCTTAGGTCATTAGCGATGATGCCAACCACATGCGCTTTTTCTATGTGAAAAAACCTTAGTAAGGGGCTCCACTTAAGTTTTAAAACATTCATTGCCGCTAATTTTACAGGTTACCATAAAGTTTGGTCCTCCTGCTAAAGTTGCACTATAGATAAAATTAATTATGAAAACCTTATTTTAACTAATAATAATTAATTAATTACACAATCAAATTTTTAACTAAACAATAAAATATTTTAGCACATTTAATACTTGTGTTCAAAACGCTTTAGTTATAATTGTTTAAAATGATAATGAAGATACGTAATTTTTTAGTATTGAGCGTGGAAGAAACAAAAAAACAGTGTCGGATTACAGTTATAGTAGGTGTTTTTAACTAATTTTATCATGTCAGTCAATAGACACAAAAATACATACGTTCGTTCACGTGTTCTTTCATTTGTCTCTTTTCTTTAATCCAATTACTAATTACAATATCTTTCAAACTTAAGAAATTATAAATATTCTCCTGTGTTGTAGGAACAGATGCAAACTACTATTAGGTGTTATGTTCTGATAATCTAGGTTGAACAATAGAATTAAGCTAAGATATCCTGGAGAGCTCCAATCTGTAAGCTGTTTCATAAATGTGTTTCTAGTTGGGAAATACGGGGGACTGTAATTTGTAAAACGGTTCAGGTTCTGTCCCTGCAGCACACCACGACACGGTGGATTAATCATATAAGTTTTATATCAGTAGTCCTGATGTATAAACTCACAAAAGAAGGAATTTTTTCTATTCTTTAAAGTGGCGTTTAGTTCTACAAAAAAATAAATACCATTATGTTGTTTAGATTATGAAGTTCCAGGATAAAAAATAATGTATAGATACATTCTTATAAATTCGTAGATGAACTTATATAAATTTTTAAATTGTAAGTTGAAACATTTTTTCCAGTGATAAAATGTAAAGTGTAAATTATGCTAAAAATCTATTATATGAACAGCCAAATAAATTCCATAAGTTAAGGTAATAACACCTCTGAAATACCATGAATCTATGAGCTCCATTTGTTGGTTTTTTTAAAAAAT